>NC_072437.2:76985000-77200000 GCF_028878055.3 Symphalangus syndactylus | reverse complement strand
TCTTTTGATGCTATAATAAATAGAATTGTTTTTAAATTTCCTATTTGGATTATTCATTGTTAGTGCATAAAAATGCAACTTATTTTTGTGTGTTGATTTTGTATCCTACAACTTTGCTGAATGTATCAGTTATAATCATTGTGTGTGTGTGTGTGTGTGTGACATGTGAGATCATATCTTCTGTGAACAGAGCTACTTTTACTTCTTCCTTCCAAAGTGAAAATGCATTTTTGATTTCCTTTTATTGCCTAATTGTTCTGGCTAGGACATTCAGGACTATATTGAAAGTGATGAAAGTGGTGAACGGAGGCATGCTTGCCTTGTTCCTGATCTTGGAGGAAAAGCTTTCAGTCTTTCACAGTTGAGTATGATGTTAGCTGTGAGTTTTTCACATATAGCCTTTATTATGTTGAGGTAGTTTTCTTCTGTTCTTCACTTCTTGAGTGTTTTTATCATGAAAGAATATTGAATTTTGTCACATGCTTCTTATGCATCGAGAGGATCATATGGTGTTGTTTTTCATTCTATTAATATGATGTGTTACATTGACTGATTTTCATATGCTGAAGAAAGGTCACAATTGATAGACCTTTAGCTAGAATGACTAAGAAAAAAGAAGTCTCAAATAACTAAAATCAGAAATGAAAGAGGGGACATTATGACTGATTTTACAAAAATAAAAAAAAATTATACGGAAGTAACAATTATATGTCAGCAAATTAGATAACCTAGTGAAATGAACAAATTCCTAGAAACACAGAACCTACCAAGACTGAATCATAAAGAAATGAAAAATCTGAATAGACCTAAACTAAAAGGTGATTGCATCAGTAATCAAAAACCTCTAAACAATGAAAACTCAGGAGCAGATGGCTTCACTGGCAAATGCTACCAAACATTTAGAGAATAATTTATACCAATCCTTCTCAAACTCTTTCAAAAAATTAAAGAGGAGGGTACACTTCCTAATTCATTCTATGAGTCCAGCATTACCATGAAACCAAAACCAGACAAAGGAAGGAGAACTACAGACCAATATCCCTGATGAATATTCATGCAAAAATTCTCAATAAAATACTAGCAAACTGAATTCAACAGCATATAAAAAGGATTATACACCCTGAACAAGTGGGATTTATTCCTGGAATGCAAGGCTGTGCCAACTAGACTGCACCGCTGAGTGCCCAGATTAAACCTTATTTCTGGGTGTGTCTGTGAGGGTGTTTCTCGGTGAGATTAGCATTTGAATCAGTGGACTCAGGAAAGTAGATGGCCTTCCCAGTGTGGGTGGGCCTTATCCAATCCACTGAAGATCTGAATAGAACAAAAGGGGAAGGAAAGATGAATTTGCACCTTTTTTTTCTTGTCTGCCTGCTTGAGCTGAGACGTTGTTACCAGAAAGGGGTCCCAATCCAGACCCCAAGAGAGGATTCTTGGATCTCGCACAATAAAGAATTCAGGGCGAGTTCGTAAAGTGAAAGCAAGTTTATTAGGAAAGTAAAGGAATAAAAGAATGGCTACTCCATAGACAGAGCAGCCCCAAGGGCTGCTAGTTGCCTATTTTTATGGTTATTTCTTTGTTATATGCTAAACAAGGAGTGGATTATTTATGCCTCCCCTTTTTAGACCATATAGGGTAACTTCCTGATGCTGCCATGGCATTTGTAAACTGTCATGGCGCTGGTGGGAGTGTAGTAGCCAAGACAACCAGAGGTCACTCCTGTCTCCATCTTGGTTTTGATGGGTTTTGGCCAGCTTCTTTACTGCAATCTCTTTTATCAGCAAGATCCATCTGACCTGCATCTCATGCTGACCTTTTATCTCATCCTGTGACTAAGAATGCCTTAACTGTCTGAATGCAGTCCAGCAGGTCTCAGCCTCATTTTACCCAGCCCTTGCTCAAGATACAGTTGCTCTTGTTTATACATCTTCTGACTATGTCAGTCTCCTGCCAGTGGTTTAGGATTTACACCATCAGCTCCCCTGATTTTTAGGCCTTTAGACTTGGGCTGGAATTACACTACAAGGTTTCCTGAGTTTCCAACTTGCAGACAGCAGGTCTGCAGTTCTCAGCTTTCATAATCATGGGTGCCAACTTCTGATAAGAAATCTCCTTTTATAAATATTTACCCTCTGTCTCTCTCTCTCTGTTTCTGTCTCTATCTGTCTATCTTACCTGTCTATAATTTCTTTTTGGTTCTGTTTCTCTGAAGATTCCCAACTAATGAAATTTTAATCAAATACAAAAACAGTACTCATAGGCTCTGCCCCTACTTCATGTGACTAATGTCACAAATCATATCTTTATAATACTATGTTATGCTCATTAACATAGATTTATAATTATTTATTACATATTTATCTCTTTTTTTTTTTTTTTGAGATGGAGTCTCGCTCTGTCGCCCAGGCTGGAGTGCAGTGGCGCAATCTTGGCTCACTGCAAGCTCCGCCTCCCGGGTTCAAGCCATTCTCCTGCCTCAGCCTCCCAAGTAGCTGGGACTACAGGCGCCCACCACCACGCCCGGCTAATTTTTTGTATTTTTAGTAGAGACGGGGTTTCACCGTGTTAGCCAGGATGGTCTCAATCTCCTGACCTCGTGATCCGCCTGCCTCGGCCTCCCAAAGTGCTGGAATTACAGGCGTGAGCCACCGTGCCCGGCCATATTTATCTCTTAAATTCTGTATAAAATAAAAAAATGAGTTATAAACAAAAATTACAATAATACTGTTGTTTTCTATTTATCCATGTATTTACTTTTACTGAAAAACGTCATATTTTTGTATGGCTTCAAGTTTCTTTCTAGTGTTTTTTCATTTCAACTTAACCCATTTTTGGCATTTCTGGTTGGACAAGTCTATGGTAATGAATGCATTCAGCTTTTGTTTGGGAATATATTAATTCTTCCTTCTTTTTTTTTTTTCTGAGACAGATTCTCTCTGTGTCACCCAGGCTGGAGTGCAGTGGCATGATCTTGGCTCACTGCAACCTCCTCTCCCTGGGTTCAAGTGATTATCATGCCTCAGCCTCCCAAGTAGCTGGGACTACGGATGTGGCTGCCATACCTGGCTAATTTTTTTTGTAATTTTAGTAGAGACGGGGTTTCACCATGTGTGCCAGGCTGGTCTCGAACTCCTAACCTCAAGTTATCCACCTGCCTGGGCCTCCCAAAGTGCTGGGATTACAGGTGTGAGCAACCATGCCCGGCCTTCCTTCATTTTTGAAAGACAGTTTTGCCATACATAAAATCCTTGGTTGATTTTTTTTTTTCACTCTAGCAGTTTAAATATATAATGTCATTCCTTCTGGCCTTTAAGGTTTCTGCTGAGAAATCGACTGATAATCTTACTGAGGCTTCCTTGTACATGGTGAACATCACTTTTCTCTTGCTGCTTTCAAACTTCTCTGTCGTTTGCTTTTGACAATTTGATTATAGTGTGTCTCATTGTGGGTCTCTTTAGGTTTATCCTACTTAGTGTTCATTGAGCTTCTTGGATAACATAGCCATGCCTTTTTCCTAATTTGGGACGTTTTCAGCCATTATTTCCTCAAATAGTCTATCTGCCCCTTTCCCTCTCTTTCTTCTCCTTCTGCAATTTTTACAATCCTATGTTGGTCTGTTTGTTGGTGTCTCATAAGTCTCATAGGCCCTGTTCACTTGTCTTCATTGTTTTTGCTCCTCAGACTTGATAATTTCAAAAGATTTGACTTCGTGTTTGCTGATTCCTTCTTCTGCTTGTTTGAGTCAGCTGTTGAACCTCTCTAGTGAGTTTTTCAATTCAGTTCTTACATGCTTTACTTCCAGAATTTCCTTATTGTTGTTACTGTTTATAATTTCTGTCTGTGGAGGTTTTTATTTTGTTCCTACACTGTTTTTCTAATTTCCTTTAGCTCTTTGAGCATACTTAAGAGAGTTGTTTTAAAGTAAGTTTGAGATGTGTGTTACTGCAGGGATTGTTTCTGCAGTTGTATTGTGTCCTTTCGAATGGGTTATGTTTTTCTGTTTCCTTGCATCCCTTGTGATTTAAGTTGGGTATTTAAGAAAACAGCCACCTTCTCCAATCTTGCAAACTGGCATGGAAAACCTTCAGTAATTTATGAGCCCCTGAGCCTAAAGATCAGACTGGGGTTATGGTTTAAAGTCTTCTCAGGTCTTTTCTGAACATGTGTCCTGACTTGGTCTATGTGTGCATTTCCCCCACCATCCACCCTAATTATCTCTGGCTGCATTGAAAAGTCTTGATTCCCCAGAGTCTCATCCTAGCTTCCTATGGCCTTAGATGTCCTATTGTAATGCTCTGTCCATACTGTCTTGCCCCCAAGTGCCCATGGATCTGCATTCCCTTTGCAGTTTTCATGTGCACACCCACCACTGCCTTCTACAGTTTCTAGCCTGAGATCCAAAATATGCCAGTGTCCCCTGTCTGAGCTCTGAGTCAGGCAAGGCAAGACTAGACCCTCAGGTGATCCACAGAAAGGTCAGAATGTTGCAAACAATTCTACCCTGCTCTTTCCATCCCAAAGGGAAAACCAGGAATTAGGCTACTTCCTCCAGATTTCACCATGCTGGGAAGGTGAGACAAGGTAAGTAAAAATGCTATGAAATTTCCTACCATATTGAAGGTAGATTTTTCTTGGTTGAGCTTTTGTTTGGTTGCTGTAGATCTTTGACTTGTTTTCAGAGTTCCTATAAAGTTATTTTTGTCACCCTAGCTGTTTATTTGGTGTTTCCATGAGGGAACAAGGGCCTGAAGCTTTCTCATCCACTAACCTGCTGATGTCACTCTTAATAAAACATTTTGAAAGAAAATTGGTAATAGGTGAATAGCACATGAGAAGGTACAGTTATGTGTGTGGCTTCATTCCATTTAATTCCTCTGTCAAGAAAGAATCAACTAGAACCCAGAAGATAGTCCAGTTAATTCAACTTGTTTAGTGAGAAAAAAATACTGTATTAGTATGTGTATATCTATTTCATTCAATTCAATCTAATTTAACAAGTTTGTTTTAGCCCCTATAATTAGCAAAGGAAATAAAATATTTGGGTAGTTGTATAAAAAAGCAATGCATAGATAAAAGAAAAATAATAAAGAATAAATTTATGAAAAAAACCAAAAGGAACATTTGGGGAAATTTTATGAAAGGTTAGCTAACCCTCATAACAATAGTTTATTTCATAAGTGTTGAAATGGAATATGAATAAGCAGAAAAAATATAAGTACAATTTAGGAGCTATTGATGAACTCTAAAAGTGTGAAAAGCAAAGGTAATATAAAACATATACTTCCGTTGGTCCCAGTGGCTCATGCCTGTAATCCTAGCACTTTGGGAGGCCAAGGCGGGGTGGGGGAATAACTTGACAGCGGTTCAAGACCAGCCTGGGCAACATGATGAAACCCCATCTCCACTAAAAAATTTAAAAATTAGGGCCAGGCGTGGTGGCTCACGCCTGTAATCACAGCAGTTTGAGAGGCTGAGGTGGGTGGATTGCTTGAGGCCAAGAGTTCAAGACCAGCCTGGCCAACATAGTGAAACCCTCTCTCTACTAAAAATACAAAAAATTAGCCCTGCATGGTGGCGGGTGCCTGTAATCCCAGCTACTTGGGAGGCTGAGGCAGGAGAATCACTTGAACCTAGGAAGTGCAGGTTGCAGTGAGCTGAGATTGCACCATTGCACTCCAGCCTGGGAAACGAGCAAAACTCTGTCTCAAAAAAAAAAAAAAATTTAAAAAGTTAGTTGGGTGTGGTGGCACATGCCTGTGTTTCCAGCCTCCAGGGAGGCTGAGGTGGGAGTATTACTTGAGCCTGGGAGGCGGAGGTTGCAGGAAGCCAAGATCACGCCACTGCATTCCAGTCTGGGTGACAGAATGAGACCCTGTCTCAGGAAAAAAAACCCAAAAATCCCACAAACAAACAAAAACCTTCCATATTATTTCTTTCTTCTATACTCTTTTCATTACTACTTCTGCTGTTTTCCATGTACCCCCATTTCCAAAAAAAAGATTCCCTAAGTAAAAGTAAAATTACTTGGGATAAGTTATACCCCAAATAAAACATGGCTGTTTACTAAATATAATAAACCACTTAGGAAAACTATTTTGGTAAACCATTGATTTTTGAAATTTAAATATTGGAAACAAGAAGGAAACAAACCTCCAAGAGGCTACCTTCAGGTGAGCCTCTCCAGCTTATCTGAGCTCAAACCCAAGTGATAGATTAGCTTAACAACAGTCTTTCCAGAAAGTTGTATAGTTTCCCAATTACATTTTATTAGTTTGATTGAAATCTACTCTCTTTTTAACTACTTTTCTTCATTTGTTGAATATGCATTTGTTATGAACTGAATGTTTATATTCTCCTAAATTCATATGTTGAATTCCCAATGTGATGGTATTTGAAGATGGGACCTTTGGGAGACAATTAGGTTTAGATAATATCATGAGGGTGGGGCTTTCGTGATGGAATTAATGCCCTTCTAAGAAGAAATATGAGAGCTTGCTCTCTCTCCAAGGCCACCACCTCACCTGTCATGTAAGGACACTGCAATAAGGTGGCCATTTACAAGCTAGGAACAGAGCCATTCTGGTACCTTGGGCTTAGATTTCTAGCCTCCAGGAATGTGAGAAAGTAAATTTCTGTTGTTTAAGCTGCCCAATCCATGGTATTTTGTTATGGCAGCCTGACCAAATTGAGAAGTATTTACTGAGCACTTTCTATGTGCCCAGTATTGGGGTAAATGCTGAGTGTGAAATAAAAGTAAGACACAGTCATTGATCTTAAGAATCAGAGTCTGTCTTGGGCAACTGACATATAAACCAATAATTTAATACCAAATGATCGGTGCTGCAGTAGGCCAAAACATAGAGCCCTGTGTAAGTACAGAGGAGAAAGCCTTCATATCTGCTATCATCCAGTGGCTCTATTTCATGTTTGAAAATGTCCTTAAGCCTCTTATAATTCAAAAATTCTGAGGTCCTGCCTGCATGATGGTGAGTTTTCATGTTGTGTGTTTGGGACTCATCTCCTATCTTTTAGTGCAAAATGCATCAGTGCATGAGTTAACGTCTCTGTATGTTCTTCCCAGTTTGGCATTTGACCAGACTTTGGGATAGTCACACCTCTCCAGCTTTTTGTTTCTCAGTTTTTCCATCTGTAAATTGAGATGTTAATATTTATCATAAACTTCTGTACATGGATAAATTAAACAATAGGATAGTGCTCAAAGTGGGAAGGGTAAAAACAAGCAAGAAGATTCGTGTTCCATTAAGGTGATAAAATTGATGTAGGGCAATAAATAAATAAAATTGATAAGGCTAATTCTCTTAAGCCAGTGTTTGTTAGATTACAATGGGCACACAAAGCACATGCAGCTCTTGTTAAAATGCAGGTTTCGATTCAGAAAATCTGGGATAGTCTCAATATTCTGTGTTTCTAACAGGCTCCCAGGTAGGCCGATGCTTCTGCCAGATGGACTACACTATGAGCAGCAAGATTTTAATGATTTCAGGTCGTACTGTAAGTGCAGGTATAATTTTCACAATTTCTAAATGTTTATTTACTTACTAGAGCCACTAAGGCATCACTTAAGATGGTGGTTCTCAAACTTTTTGGTTTCAGAACCCCTTTTACAATTTTAAAAACTACTGTGGAGCGCTTATGTCTATCTGTACTTACCACATTTGAAATTAAAATTGAGAAAATTTTAGAACACAAGAGTATATCACTATATATCCTATTATTTCTCAGACTCATCATGTTATTCCATATCCTGTAGCCTCAAGAAAACACTACTCCACACTCATAAGAGACTGAGAATGAAAAAGCAAATGGTGTTTATTACTATTATGAAAATTCTTTTGACCTCCCTGGTCCCTTGAAAGAAATGGCTGATTAAGACATTTTCCTTCCTTCCTTCTTTCCTCCCTTCCTCCCTTCCTCCCTCCCTCCCTCCCTCCATTCCCTCCCTTTCTCCCTCCCTCCCTCTCTGCCCCCCTCTCTCTTTCTTTGTTTTTTGTTTCTTCCTACATAAGATCTCACTCTGTCACCTAGGCTGCAGTGTAGAGGTGCAATCGCAGCTCACTGTAGCCTAGAACTCCTAAACGCAAGTGATTCTCCTGCCTCAACCTCCTAAGTAGCTGGGACTACAGATGTGTGCCACCATGCCCGGCTACTTTAAAAAAAAAAAACAAACTTTTTTTTTTATAGATAGGATCTCACTATATTGCTCAGGCTGGTCTCAAACTCCTGGCCTCAAGTGATTCACCTGCCTGGGCCTCCCAAAATGCTGGGTTTACAGGTGTGAGCCACTGCACCTGGCCAGGACATTGTTCTTTCAGTATACATAGCTGTACCACAAACACTACTAAATAAATCAGAAAACAATCTATGGTCATTTAATTAACTTAAAGATGCCTTTCTTGAGAACCTAATATATACAAATCAAGGTATCCAAGTTTTCCCATTAAAAATGTATGAGTAAAACTGTAGTTCTTATCTCTGGGAACTTTTAAAAAAATATCAATCTGATCTCCATCCAAATCGATTAAATTAATATCCCTGGAAATTAATATTGTTTAAAAAACTAAGAGGTGATTCTAATTTGCAGCCAGAATTAAAAATCACCACTAGGTTAAGGAAGCAGGATATAAAGTACAGAGGCCCAAAGTAGAAGAAAGTGTGCACATGGGATCAACATTTCTTAGGGGGTCAGATGGACCAGGTTGGAGTCTCGGTACTATTGTTATCTAGCTGTGTGATCTTACACAATATGCTTATCATCTCTCACTTTCAATTTCTTTAACTATAACTTGGGATAGTAATGGTTCAAACTTATATAGGGTTGTTCTGAGGATTAAATGAGGAAAAGCATGGAAAGCACATGGTAAATATTCATCAAATATTAGCATTATTAATAGAGACATTAAGCACTGCAAAATCTAACCAGACAAACTATGAATTAAACACGTTATGCTGGGATGGAAGGTAGGTTGCAAACATTTGATATGGACCTGGAAGGAAGATAAAATTAATCTGAGGCAATCGCCACTCTTACTATCACCCCTGGCACAAATTGGCTTAACACAGCTTGGGGTATGATTGAATAGTGTGTTTTTGTTTTTGCTTCTTTAATCCTTGATGGAGAAAAGGAGCCAAAGTAGTAGATTTAGCAGAAAGGATTTTTGGCTACCGTTGATGGGTTCTGAAAGGGTTTATTGATCTCAAACACTAGATCTTTCACGTCCTGAGAAAGGAGCTCCCCTGAAACCATAATAAACCAGCCAGGCTATACTGCATAAACAGTCCCATTTACTGTTAGTATATAAACATTGCTTTGGCATTAATATACAAAATATGAATCAGAGGGTCCTATTCATAAATACAATATTTGGATAAGAAGAAAAGCCGCCATAGAGTTAATTTGCCTGTAAAGTCAAAGGGAAAAAAGAGGTGGAAGTAGAAATTCTGCTGTCAGCTTCAAGTAATACTTTGGATACATGGCAATTACCTGGTTAATCTGGTCAGTGTGGAAAAATTCAAGAACTCTTTCAAATTGGCTAGCCACACTGACAAAAGTATTCAAACAAGTGACAAATCTCTACTTTGTATTGGGGAGAGGGGTAATGTTAAAAATATGTAACACAATGGTACAATATGAAAGAATGGTACAGTATAGGAACTAACAATCAGAGCAGATAATTGCTCAAGCAGACCCAATGTCAACTGTAAATAAATGGTTCATCTGTACTTAGGTGCCCACTGACTATCAGCTTTAGGGTGGGTGTCATCTCGTCTCTTTTCTCTTAGCATTCTTTCATGAAAATTAACTCTTCAAGATATGTTACCTAAATATTCAATGATCCCAGTTGGTTTTATGTACTCATCATTTTAACCACTTAACAACAACAAACAGTCTTTATTTTTTATTGCAGAGACATCTGAAGAAAAATAAAGAATTTTAATGCTCTGTGTCCTTTCAAAATAGATCATGTAGAATACTGTTAAGATTGTTTTGCTGGGCATGGTGGCTCTCACCTGTAATCCTAGCACTTTGGGAGGCCGAGGCAGGTGGATCATGAGGTCAGGCGTTCAAGACCAGCCTGGCCAAGATGGTGAAACCCCGTCTCTACTAAAAATACAAAAAACTAGCTGGGCACGGTGGCAGGCTCCTGTAATCTCAGCTAGTAGGGAGGATGAGGCAGGAGAATCACGTGAATTCGGAGGGCGGAGGTTGCAGTGAGCCAAGATTGCACCACTGCACTCCAGCCTGGGCAACAGAGACTCTGTCTCAAATTGTTTTTTAAAATGGCAGAGTAAAACAACAACGAAAGGTAATAGAAACGCAAGCGCCATCCATGGCAACACTAGGAAGTATATATATAACAATATATAAGAAGAGCTGGCAAAATCAGTGGAGATCAAGATACCAAGAAAAAGTGCTCAAGCTGCAGATCTCAGAGAAACAACAGAATACAGTTTTCCAAGGTTTGTCCCTTAAAGGGATAAAACCAACAATCTCTTGTTTTAAACAACATACATAAGTACTCTTGATAGCTTCAGGAAGCCTGGAAGGTGTGGTTGAATGAGGAATCACAGAGACCAGCCACCTTTGCAGGAAATGACCCATCAATTAGATTAGAAGGCAAAATACTGAGTTTAGTTAAAGAGATATAATGTTTTAGTAACTCATCACATACACACACAACCCTGAATATTAAGAATAATATTTGCTAGCTTGAAACATGGCACTGATCCCTTTTCCCCACAATCTTCTAACAAATAGCTGATCCAGAAATAATTTATGTCCTTCAAAGATACTGCAAAGAGGAACAAGGGGTGAAACAAAAATTTTAAATACCACAGAAAGCACTTAACGTCAGAAAAAAATAAGTTGCATTTAACAAATGAACATTTTGACCAAGTATATATAACTGTAAATTTTACATCTTTAAGAAGCAACCAGTTCTCTAAATCAAGAGCATAAAGCAGAAATGCAAGAGCTCAGAGAAGTTATAGTAGGACAATAGAAATAGATGAAACATGAATTGATAACATAGGAAAAAGTGAAATGTAAAACTATAATAATTCTACAAACAAAGGTCAAACTGAAGCAAGTGAGAAATACAGTAAGGATTATAGAGAAGAGAATTGAAAAAAGCAAGTAAAAGTATATGAAAATAGAAAATACTGTACCTATAGTTAACAATACTGTATTGTACACTTAAAAATTTGTTAACAGGGTAGATTTCATATTAAGTGTTCTTACAACAATAAAATAAAGTTTGAAAAGCAAACAAAAATTAAAATAAGGCTTATAAGAGTTATAAGAAAAATATAAATGGCAGAGAGAATAAAAAGGCATAATTGCTATCTGAAGAAGAGGACAATATAATGAAAGTGGCAAATATTTTTTAATATAATTGTTTTTAACTTTCAAGAATTGAGTGAAGATTTGATTCTACAAATAAAGGTGACATGCAACGCTGCAGGAAAAATTGATACAGAAGAATCATTGTTAAGATGGTCTAGTAAAGTCACTGAACTTCAAAGATAAAATATCAAATCAATTAGAGTGGAGGAAAAATACTCATGCTGTTCTCAGACAACTTTAATGCTATATTCACTACTAAAAATGACAGTCTGTAAAACCTACAAAGTTCTCAATGAAAAAAGTAACCTGAGAATTTTATTCTTAGATAGGGTGAACAACTTGTCCTGGTTTACTCGAGACTGTCTCAGTTTTAGCACTGAAAGTTCTACATCCTAGGAGCCCCCTTAATTCCCATGCAAACCTTCATTTCAAGTGTCCATACAATGCTTATTACAATGTCATGTATTAGGCTACAGTGAAGAGCTCAGTGAATTTCTACCTGTATAAATAATACACATAACGTTCTCTGGTTACTTGAAGTAAACCTAGAAATTAATATAAAAGCTAAAGAGTAGAAAAATCTCTACCATTGCCAATTTTCTTCCACCTCTGCCACCTTTGAGACAGCAAGACCAATACCCCCTCTTTCTCCTCCTCCTCAGCCTACTCAGTGTGAAGACAATGAAGATGAAAACCTTTATGATGATCCACTTCCACTTAACGAACAGTAAATATATTTTCTCTTCTTATGACTTTCTTAATAACATTTTCTTTTCCCTAGCTTACTTTATTGTAGGAGTACAGTATATAATACATATAACATACAAAATATGTGTTAATGACGTTTATGTTATCATAAGGCTACCAGTCAACAGTAGGCTATTAGTAGTTAAGTCTTGGGGGATTCAAGAGTTATGCACATATGTTCAATTGCACAGGGGTTGACACCTCTAACCCCTGCATTGTTCCGGAATCTACTGTATAATGAAATAGTTGGGGGAAGAAAACTGATTTCTTAAACTACTTTGAAATAAGTCAACACAGTAAGATGGATTGCTGGATAAACAGAGATAAATGCTACAAATGATCATAAAGAAAATGTTATTACTAGAATCTATGAAATCAATAAATCTATGTGTTCCCTGTATAATTTTTTTCAACTTTGTTGTATGTTTAGAATTTTTCATAGCAAAATATTGACAAAAAAATTATCTCAAGAAATTAGAAAGCAAATGGCAAAAGGAAATTTTGGTAAGTATGAAAACTGAAATTGATAATGTCAAAACAGAAAAATAATAGAGTTAATAATTCCAAAAACTACTTTTAAAAATAATGAAGTGGATGAACAATTACCAAATTTAATAAAATAAATATTAAGCAGAAATACGCAACATTTACAAAGATAATAGGAAATGATCATAGACACACAGACTTTGAGTTATTCACAGAAGAGTACCTCAAGTCTGCAAATAAATTTGGGAACAGAGAGATAATGTATAATTGTTTATGACAATAGAAAATTTCCAAAAAATGACACCCAAACAGATATAAAACCTTATTAGCCATATATTTAAAATTGTGGTTGCCTCATTTTATTAAGCAGTTTTGTATATGTTCTGTAATGAGAATGTTTTCTTCAGATATATAATCTACCATATCGTCATAAATAGAAGTTTGCAAAAATCTCTTGTAAAGTTAAACTACAAACACTCTGCAAACATAGTACACAAAAAAGCAAACCCATAGACCATGGTCATTTATTAATATTGATGCAAAATCTTAAATAAAATACCAGTAGACATAATCTGCTAGAATCAATGCCTAGATCATTCAATATTAGGAAATCTATTACTAAAATACTATGGATCACATATTAATTAGTCAAAAGAGAAGAATTATACTTCCATTTCCATAGATGCTTAAGAGCTTCAATACAATATAATAATATCCACTCTAGATTTTGAAAATCTTAAATACCAAAAATAGATTCATCTTTTTTTTTTTTTTTTTATTATACTTTAGGGTTTTAGGGTACATGTGCACAATGTGCAGGTTTGTTACATATGTATCCATGTGCCATGTTGATTTCCTGCACCCATTAACTCGTCATTTAGCATTAGGTGTATCTCCTAATGCTGTCCCTCCCCCTCCCCCCACCCCACAACAGTCCCCGGAGCGTGATGTTCCCCTTCCTGTGTCCATGAGTTCTCATTGTTCAATTCCCACCTATGAGTGAGAACATGCGGTGTTTGGTTTTTTGTCCTTGCGATAGTTTACTGAGAATGATGTTTTCCAGTTTCATAGATTCATCTTAACATGAATCACACATATATGTTTATCTATCTAGATATACATATAGAAAGTGGGTGTCTGTCTGTTTGTATGTGTGTATGTAAGTATACCAGCTTCTTGCTAATGAGATTATTACTGAAAACCTTGTTTTTAAAATCTGGAACAAGAAAGCAGGCCTTTGTAAGCAATTTTATACTGTTTCTGAGGCAACAGTCCATGCAATTAGACAATAGAAAAACATTTTCTTAATTTAAGGTGGCAACATTATTTTTTTAGGTGATGTAATTGTTTACCTGAAAAACTCAAGAGAATCAACTTAAAAATATATCACAAATGATATGAGAACTCAGAAAAAAGACTGAGAAAAAATTCATAGCCGGCCGGGCGTGGTGGCTCACCCTTGTAATCCCAGCACTTTGGGAGGCCGAGGCGGGCGGATCACGAGGTCAGGAGATCGAGACCACGGTGAAACCCCGTCTCTACTAAAAATACAAAAAATTAGCCGGGCGTGGTGGCGGGCGCCTGTAGTCCCAGCTACTCGGAGAGGCTGAGGCAGGAGAATGGCGTGAACCCGGGAGGCGGAGCTTGCAGTGAGCCGAGATTGCGCCACTGCACTCCAGCCTGGGCGACAGAGCGAGACTCCGTCTCAAAAAAAAAAAAAAAAAAAAAAATTCATAGCCATTATATATACAAAGAACAAGTTAGATGATATATTAACAAAAAGTATCTAGAAATAAGCCTAATATAAAAACGTTAAAATTATACTTAGGGGCATAAACAAAGACTTCAAAATATAGACATAAAGTCCAATCTTAAACAGGAAGATTCAATATTATAAAGATGTCAGTTCTCCTTAAGTCAATATATTTTAATTTACTGTACTCCCAAAAAGAATACAAACAATATTTTTTAACTACATGAGATGATCCTTAGTTTATGAGAACACAAAATTTATGAAATAGATAAAACAGAAATTTATAAAATAGAAAAGTAATGAGGAAGAACAGTATCTATGAGATATTAAAACATATTGAAAAGTTACATTAATTAGTTTATAAATCTACAGATACTAGACTCATGCTTTGTGAATAGTAGAAAGATCAATGGGAAAAAGACTACAAAAGCCAGAAATAATAATAAGTAGAAAAGCAATAATAGCTTATGTTATTTAGAGCCTCTTGCATACCAGGCTACACAATTTTAAGCCTTACACAATTTTTACCTTGCATTTTGTTATCAACAATCTCGTGGTGTTATTACTATTTTTATCCTCACTTAGTGCATGAGGGAATTGAGAAAAACAAATTACATAATTTGTTCAAGTTTGTACCACTCGCAAATAAAGGAGATAAGCTTTAAACCCAGATAGCTGGACTGCAGAGCCCACACTCTCAAGTATTATGCCTTACTGCCTAAACGCAAGGGAGAATTTAATAAATGAAAAGTGTATTTCAAATAACTTTCAAAGTGTAGGTTAGTGAATATAACCTACCTGGTTAAAAAATAGCAATGGAACCCTACCTCACATTTATTTAAACAAATTAATACCAGGTGGATAATATATTTAAATAAACAAAAATTTAAAATAAAGATCAGGTATGTTATAAATAGTTTGGTGCCGCAAAAGAAATAGCACTCAAATATAAAATTTTCTTTTTTTCTTCTCAGCAAGGCAATTTACTTCTATAGAAGGGTGCGCCCTCACAGATGGAGCAGTGGTGAGTACACACCTGGACAAGGGAGAGGAAGGGGTTCTTATCTCTGACGAACGTGGGCCCTGCTGCTGTGTCATTCATCTATTGGCTAGGGTTAGACCACACAAGCTGAACTAATTCCGACTGGCTAATTTAAAGAGGGTGATGGGGTGAGTGGTTTGGTGGAAAAAATGGCTATGGAATGAGACAGGGTGGAGAATGAGACAGGGTGGAGCAGGTAATGGGAATGAGTCAGGGTGGAGCAGGTGATCAGAATGAGTCTGGGTGGAGCAGGTAATCAGAATGAGTCAGGGTGGAGCAGGTGATTTGAATGTGTCAGGGTGGAGCATGTGATTGCAAAAGGTTGCTTTATGAGGAAGTGAAGTTTAAAAGTAGAAGGCAAAGAATTGAACATACTAATGTATTGATTCTTCGAAGAGAAATTTAGAACTCATATCTAACAGGTATATAATTGCTGCATGATTTTTAACAACAAAATCAAAATATCCATTAACTAAGGATTGGATTATAAATTGGAGTAAATTCATGCTGTGTATTACTGTTCAGTTATTTTAAAAATCGAGGCAGCATTATTTATACAGCAGGGAAATGTGATGCAAAACTTATCATTGAGCATAAAAAGGAACAGAATATTGTGTGTAGTGTGCTATCATTTGTTTTAGATGTGTGAGTGGTCTGAGTGCAGATGCACAGATGATCTTTAAAGTATGCACGGGAATTGGAAATTAGAAAACAGGGATTGCCTCTGGGGAAGAGAACTTGATGGCTAAGGTCCAGGGTAAGAGGAACTTAATGTTTACTGTGTATCCTTTTGTGCCTTTTGAGATTTTTACAGGGTACATGCTATTACCTATTCATAAATAATAAAATTTAAAACCAACAAGTACAAGTGAGGATATTTTAATCATCCCCTGCATAATGCTATCTCTGCCAGGTGAAGTAAGCAACTTTTGTGAAAACACAAAAAATAGTGAAGTTTAGAAGAAAAGAGTGGTGGACAAAAAAACTAATAATAGATTTTTAGGGCTTACTTTTCTTCATGTCATCTTGTCTTTTAACAATCTATGAACATTAAAGTTACTTAGAAAGTAACACATATTTGAGATAAGAACAATAATAGTGATAAAGCCAACACAATTGGTGTTTACACTTAGACGGACACCATTTTAGTGCTTTGCATACATTTACTTATTTAAGCCACACAGCAACTCTACATGCGGTGTGTGTGCATATTATTATCCACATTATTCTGAAGAGTAAATCTGAGTTTCCATTTGGTTCATCCCTCACAGCATTTCCACCAAATGAAGAGTCACAGAATAGACAGGGGAAGATGACAAAGCCATCTGGCCACATTTCTATACCCAGTCCCCAAGGCAGAGTTTTCTGAGACATCACCTCCCACAACTGGAATGGCTCCAGAAGCACAAGGTCCTGCACTGGTTACAAGATGATGATGGGCCTTGGAGTGGACGCCTGTGAGCAAATGTCAACACTCAAAGACAATGTTGCGGATGGTGCAATTTCCTGCTTTGAATACCTCACATTCCTGCATATTCACAGGGAGGGCTGAAATAAAGATTCATCCAGGACCATACACTGATTACCATGTGGTGGAGGACGTGTGAAGATGGAAAGGGCAATTAAGCACTCTGCTTACCGTTGATTATTTTATAGTGGTAACAGTTGTCACACAGGAAAAGCTCTAAGCATGGCATTTTGAGAAAATTCCATGCCAAAATATAATTGCTCCACACCTCTATCCTAAGTGGCTGAAATTCCATAGGAAGGAAGCATAGTTGCCTTCTGCCTGCCAACTGCAACTTTTTAAAATGAAAATAAAATGAAATATATACAGTTTTCCCTCACTATCCATGGGGGATTTGTTCCAGGATCCCCACAGATACTAAAATCCACAGATGCCCAAGTCACAGATATAAAATGGTGTAGTATTTGTATATAACCTACAAACATCTTCCCAAATACTTTAAATAATCTCTAGATTACTTACAATACCTGATACAATGTGCTTAGTTGTTATGCTGTATTTTAAAAAATGTTTTAATGTTGTATTGTTGTTTTTTTCCCAAATATTTTCAACTAGCTGTTGGTTGAATCTGTGAATGCAGAACCTGCACAAATAGAGAACTGATTGTGTGTGTGTGTTGTATGTGTATATATGTATATGTGTGTATGTGCATAAATATATATATATATATAGTTAACACTTAACAAATAAGGTGAATCATATTAAAACAGCAAACACATAGGATTCAGTCATTTATTTGTTCTAAGCCTTACTATGCCTCTTAGTAACTCTATGCAGCCAGGCAAGATTAGTTAATCTGTTTCTCATCTGTAAAATGGTGAAACTAATTCTCATTTCTTAGGGTTGTAGGGTGAGTTAATACACACACACACCACACACACCACATGCACACACACATCACTTGATACAGAATCCAGTTAAATGCTAAAGCATGCAGTTAAATGTTCCACTAACATCAGTTTCCTCCCACACTTTCCTACCAATTAACCCCATCTTCTTGGCAGGCAGTGCAAGAATACTTTGCTGAAACTAAATTTGACCATCTTGCCTGGAACTGGCTTTTTGTGCAGTGACCACCCACACTCTCTTTTTCACTCCACTCCCCTGACCCTTGACCCAGTCTGTTCATTATAGTTCACAGCATGATGAGCCAATCTCACAATGAAGAGGGACATTTCCTACCTTTGAGAAAAAAAATGGGCAGAGAACCAGCAGACTTATGGTGCCTTCCATTTCCCATCTGTAAATTTCTCAAAATCCCTTCCAGTAAGCAATCTCTTAGGGCTCATAATGTGATTAATAGTATTAAGTGTCTCAGTTGTCTTGAGCATTTCAGATGCAAATCTTTCTTAATAAGGTACAGTTATTGCATTATGGATGGGAGACAGTTTGATCAGGTTCTTTCTCTTCTCATGCATGCTAGAATCTGAGGGGGCTTACATGAATCAATCAGTCAATCAACAAGTAAAAGTTTTGCTTCATTTCAGCAATGAATTAATAGGGTTGCCATGGGTCAAATCCAAGTGTCCCCTCTGGAATCCAGAGACCTCAAATCAGCAAGGCTAGATAGAATTCACATCACAGAGTGGCTCTTCCTGGGAGCCCTATAAAAAATGATTATCAATTTCATATTTGTCTGAAATGCCACCGTTGTAAAGTTGAATCTTAAAAGTGCAAATATAAGTGAGTACCATTTTCTCTCTGCAAAACTTGTTTCAATATCACTTACCCTACTGGGGTTGTCATTTTCTTGAAATGTGATTTCCAAACTGTCCAGTCCTAACAACTGTGCCTCTCCTCTCCACCCCCTGCCCATTGACAACAAACTCTGCAGGATCCCACAATCACCTAGAACCACATGCCCTTGTCTGGGCATCCACTATTCTCCTTCCACTCACTGTCAGCTGGATTAAAACGGGCCGAGCCAGTGTTCAGCCACCTTCTTTATCTGCCTCCCCATTCCTTCCTCTGCCTATTCATGCTGCTGCAGAGGTCTGGACCAGCTTCCTGAAATCTCCTGGAGAGGGAAATTTCTCCCTTTAGCCTGGCCTCCCAAGCCTGGTTGTTTTGGGTAACTGATTTCCTCCTCTCTTCTCACTAGGGTTCATATAGCTTCCTTTGCTAGCCTGCTAATCCTTCTCCACCAGTGAGGAGTTTCTTCTAAGCCCTAGGATTTCAGAGTGCTCCTATGTTTCCTGCTGTTGGAGTGCAGGATTTCCTGAGCCAGGGATGTATACGGTTGAGACACTGCTGGGCTATATCCTGACTGCACCTCATAGAGATCATCCTACTCTCTGTATAATACATCACATTTGTATCTCAGGGCATTGAGTTCTGTCTCTACTTTGACATATCATTTCCTTCACTCCCCAAAGCTGAGCACAGTGGAAAATCTTCCATCCTCCAAGGACACTTAACCCCTACTCTCTCCGTTTTGATTTGGGAGTGGTCCTTCTGCTTCAATTCCTCATCAAAGGATTTAGTTTAAATACAAGATAAATAACTAGAAAAGCAAAATGTTGTATGAGGTGTAGTCTTCCAGCTGAGATCTCTTCTGAGTGCCCTATCAAAAATATTAAATAATTCAAAAATAAAAGGATTAGCAGAAATACCTGTTAGGGTAAATTCTCTGATCCTTTTTGTTTCTGATGGAGGAGGGTAAGTAGACACTGTTAACAATTTAAAGGATGAATTGTGTATATGAGAGAACTCCTGAATAGTAACTAGAAAATGACCATAGACGTAAGTTAATTTTCAATCTGAGAAGGGCTGGTCTGATGGTAGTGGGTTATCATCATTTATTAACATTAGTGTCACTAAAGTTGGCATAAAACCCCCGACTGCTAAATTTGACTGGCTAGAAAAACTAAATAAATCTGAGAAAATAATATTTACCAGCGAAGACCCAAAGTAAAATACTTAATTTCTCATATGGCCAGATAACATGAAATCCAACCCCTTTAATCCCTGCCTTACTAGCTTCAGTTTTCTGACATCCTCACTATATACCCTGATATAGCCCAGAATGCCAAGGAGTTTATTAGAATTTCAAGGAATTCTCAGGTTTCCAGCTTTATTTCTGGAGCAGGGACTCAGACGCACCTCTTTTGATGACGTTCATTGCTGTTTCAAAGCAAGTATCCTTCTTCCAAAGGTAGAGCTAGCTGAATTCCAGGCGTTCAAAAAGGTTCTCTGTTGACTATGCCATAGCCACAAGGCTGAAGCATATTGTGGTTGGTCATGATCAAGGCCAAGGACCTGAGACTGGGCCTTCACTCCAATTCCTGCCTAGTCCCTGGTAGTTCATTGTTAGACTTGCTCTTCCCTAATACATTGCTCATTTAGGAGTTCTCACAACCAAATGACACTGAGTTGAACATGTTAGCCCTCGGACACATTTTTTTCAGGCTACCAGACTGTCCCCAGGATGCATGCTCGTCTCAGCACCCATACTCTGGGAGCTCCTGAACCACCAGCCTTCAGAGTGGGAGCCCAGAGGTTCCTCTTTCTATTCTCTTGAAAAATTTATTTGAAGGATTTCACTGTTCTCCCCTGTTCCTGGGCCTTAGTTAAGGATATTATCTTCATCAAAACAGGTTTCTTTAACTTTGAATCTAAGAGAACAGGAGCTGGAAATCTCCTTGTAGACATCTGGGCAATTGCCACATGAATTATTCACTCCTTTACAGTAAACTAAAAGCTCTGGTTATTTATAGTTTCTACAAATTCCAACTCAGCGAACTGTCTACTGTGTTCTAAACTATGAACTCCTGTGAACTTCAGGTCTCTTTGACTTCTATATCCAATGCTTACTGCCCCTGGTGCAGAACAGTGTTTGGCAAATACTAGTTGGATGGATCTGAAGCCCAGAGGCCTCCTGCCTCTTCTAGGTAGTGGTGGTCTCCTCCAAGTCTCTGCTGGAGTTTCCCAACTAATCTGGATTCCACCACTCATTGCTCACAGCTATTCTAGGCCATGCCATTACCCTCATAGGATGTTCTCCTGATGGGTCCTGCACCTGAGCTATTCTTTGCAGGTGAGGTCAGGTGTGCTGTACTCTGACAAATAGGTATATTCTAAGTGTTCCATGAATAGAAACTCTTGGCTCATCAATGAAGGTGATGACAGCTTTTCCAGGCACAGCCTTCTCATTACCCCTTCTTAATGTATTAAATGGGCTGTGTGGAGTGGACCGTGTTATGTGACCAGATGGAGCCGGCCCTGTGTCAAACTTTGCAGCAACCAGCTGGCTTCCCTTCTCACCACACTTTCTCTCCCCAGAATTCATGCTGTTTGGGGCCACTTCCAGCCCAGCTTCCACTTCCTGTAGGCTAGAATGAAAAATGATCTCGCTTGCCTTCAGGTTATATGTTTATCAGAAGACCTCCAACAAAAGAGGAATGGAAAATGCCCTTGGTAAACTCAAGTTGGACTTCTATATGAAAATTGTGTTACAGTTGTATTTGGATGACCACTTAGCTTGAGGAGCCGCCTATAGATAAATGATGTTCAGGTGTGCTGAGATAAACTGAGACAGCTTCTGGGTCATTTGTTGGTTTGGGGTCAGAGTCCAAATTAGTGACTGTATTTTATAATATTGAATATCTGGTCACTTAAGGTTAGTTTGGATTGGTGTGTAGTCTAACAGGCCTCTGGGAAGTACTGTCCTTCTCAATCTCACAAGCACATTAGTAATACTGCCAACTGTACCATCATTTTAAAATAAAAAAGATACAGTGCTTGACTCTAAGAATTTAACATCAAACAGAAGAGAATAGAACAATTTTAAAATAAGGCATTGTGTTTATTTATGACATTAGGAATAGAAAAAAGAAAAGAAAACAAAACAGAACAAAAATGAAAAAACAAATATTAGTTATCTGGTAACTAAAAAATCTAGGCTTTTGTGTTGTTGAGCATCGTAAGTTTCTAAATAATACCATCCTACTTGCCCAATGGCTGCCACACTCTTGTCAATGACAATATTTATTTCCATTTAAAAAGTAAATATTTCCTAACAAAGGGCATAGGATTGAATGATATAGCTTTGTCTCCACCTGCAGGAATAAAGAGAATGAATTCTTATTTGTTATTTGAAAATGTGTAAGACCTCTAAGATCATCATTAAAAATATGAGGTGAAATCAATACTTGAGCTTTACTAATACATTCTTCTATAATGAAGTAATTGGATCAAAACACGGTCAGTTTAAAAAAGACATAATTAGGCTGGGTGCGGTGGCTCACGCTTGTAATCCCAGCACTTTGGGAGGCCGAGGCGGGCGGATCACGAGGTCAGAAGATCGAGACCATGGTGAAACCCCATCTCTACTAAAAATACAAAAAAAATTAGCCGAGCGTGGTGGCGGGCGCCTGTAGTCCCAGCTACTCGGAGAGGCTGAGGCAGGAGAATGGCGTGAACCCGGGAGGCGGAGCTTGCAGTGAGCCGAGATTGCACCACTGCACTCCAGCCTGGGTGACAGAGTGAGACTTCATCTCAAAAAAAAAAAAAAAAAAGACATAATTAATGTGAACCATTATGCTTGTTTAACTTTTTGCTGAACTATAATATATGTATAGAAAAGTTCACAGTCATCAATATACAGCTTGATGAATGATCACAAAATAAACATACTTGTCTAACCATCATCCAGATCAAGGAACAGGACATTCGCAGCACCCTAGAAGCTCCCTCAAGAATCACACTTACTTTTCAAATCAGGATTCAAAGTCCTAGTTTTTAACCTATCCACCAGTCACATCCCATGGGAAAAAGGCATCTTATGGGCAGGTGAGCCACAGACTCCAGACATGCTGTTCCCCCCTGAGCACTGTGGTCTAGGTGCTGCACCTAAGAAGGCCATTGCTAGCCCCTGTTGTGATGGGGGGAGGCAGCCCCTGACTTCCTACGGCTCCTGTGTTCTACTGTGGCTCCAAACACAATCAGCTTGTGCTCATGTTCAAGGACAGGTGTAGCCCTCATTTTCACTTCATCCTCACTCTGGATGAAAATGAGGAGAGACTGAGGTTTTCTACTCATCAAAACCCATTTCTGGTGCACTTCTTGAAGATCCATGGCACACAGTATTTAGGGAGGACTCCTGTCTGACCTGGACAAGAGTGGGGCCACCCACAGGTTACTACAAGCAGCATGTCCAACATTCTACACCTCCACCAAGGAAGAAATTAAACTCTTGCTTATTGCCCAAACTACAACTTCTAACTAAAACAGATCTGCATCTGCTTTAGGTTATCTTAAGCTTCCTGTTGTCCAGTGCCTTGAAATGATTATTTCACAGTTTTTTCAGATTTTTGGTTGTTTCAGACAGAAGGGTACCTCTAGTCCCTGTTACTTCATATTGGCTGGAAGTAGAAAGCTGAAGAGTTATGCTCTGACAGCCCTCTGGCCTCTTCAAAAGAGCAAGGTTTCTAGAAATACAAAGCATCTGATGATTCCTAGGCTTTTCTGTACAATGGGTAATGTTTTCCCCTTTACCCAATATGTGTGGTTGCTTGTTCTGTGACCAGAGTCTGTAGATATTTTCAGATTTAGATTTTAAATCAATGAACGATATCATCTCCCACTGATTCAGCTGGGAAAGAACAAGTTTACATTGTAAGTTAAGAACCCAAGGGAAAAGGGTTTGAGAAGAGAGGAAATTAGAAACAAAATTATAAAACAACCAAATATAACACGTTTAATTTTCTTCCAATAAAGTATTAATTAAAATCATTTGTTAGATTATTTCTAATATTTGTTAAAATTATTTGAAAAATATATTTGGATGTTTGTCACTCAAAGAGTTAAGCCAGGCTCCATGGGGAGACTTGGGCCTGGTGACCCTGCCAGGTGCTTTTGGTAAAAGGGAGGTAACAATGTGTCTAGTGCATACATATTGTGGGCACACTTCAGCCATTCAAACCCAGACAGAGGAAATGGGGGAATTGGGGTGGGAGAGGGATGGGGCTTAGAAAATGAATAAAAAGAGAAAATGGCCCAAAACTCTTTGCTGTGGCTCTTCATGCAATGAAAGCCTGCATTGTGTCAAGCTGTGAGTCAAAATAAGAAGGGTTATTCAGCTATCACAGCCTGCATCTAAAATATGAAATAGTTCTATCCCAGCCATTTAGTTTCTCATACTAAAAAAAAAAAAAAAAAAACCCTCCGCATTTGCTCCTACTTTTTTCTGCAGGCCACAGTCATTTCATATTTTCAGGGGAAAAACAAATGTTAACTTTTAAAAACCTGTCTTGTCTAACCTGTCAACTGATTTTGCACGTTCCAGTGAATTGGGATGAATGCTTGGCCCTAATTTGATGTTTGCCAAAAAAGAGTCCTCCAGCCCTCTAATAAGCACCCATGTATTATGTGGGTAGCAGCTCTCACCTCCCCTTCTCTTCTCTGAAACAGCTCCCCTCTGCATCCTTGTCCCCACCCCCAGGCCCTTCACCTCCATTTATTTTCCTTGGATGAGAGTCTCACAGTGAATAGGAAACATCTTTAAGAAGGGGAGAGGAGTTGTGAAAGAGATTTAGAGGCCAAATGGGGCTCCTTGGAGAAAAAAGAATTCAGAATCGTTGATATAACTCAATGGCATTCACTGTTGCAGAGTAATGAACTTTTTACTTAGTTAGCAACAGTTCATCCAATGTCCTAGACTAATTTGAGGCCATTTTCCAAGAAGAAAAGAAAGCTATGCGGTTCACAGCCATGCATCTGTGCACAGTAACAAGAGCCATTGCCTTTCCTCGTGCAGATTTTTGTGCAAGGAAAAGACTAGCTCTTATCTTTGTTTCTCTGCCCGGTTCCTTGTGCGGCATTTTTTCATATGACTAAACACAAGGGGAAATTAAATGGCTCATATTCCATTCTGAAGGGTAAGTTTTGCCTGAAAAATTATGTGCTATAACTTGAAAATATTCTATGTCCAGATGCCCTCAGACCTCCCTAAATAATAGAGTGTTTATAAAACATCCAAGCATTTATCCTAAAGCCAAGTCTTCTATTAAGTTAGCTGAAAGTGTAATACATTCAGAACCCATGGCGTTTCTTTTCTCATTTCTTCCATATTAATATGGATATTGGGCCAAAAATAGTATTTTTTACTTCTTGTATTAGTAAATTAATAAATTACTTCACCCCAGACATTGCCTTTGAATAGAAGGGACATTTCTTTCAGAGAAGGGTCAGCTGCCAGGGCATGCATGCCTGAGGGTAACATTTAGACTACTGGTGGTCTTGCCTTCCTTGGTGCCAGCCATCATGTTGCTTTATATATTCAAAAGCAAAGTTCTGAACATTTAAATTTAATTTGGTCAGATATCAGGAGTTGGGATATTCTGATCCTATCAAACATCTTCTTTTCTCTTTTTGAAAGCAAGCTTGTTGGTGTGATGGCTGTACTTGAGAAAAGTAGGCAAAAAAGTAGATTTTGGTTTCTAGTTTTAACTCAATGCATTTGTAAGTCAAAAATTCAAAACTCTCTTCTCAATCAATTTCCTGACACATGTTCTTGGAATGTCACTGTGGACTTTGACTGGAGCAGATAGCAATTATTTTCTTTAAGTCCTGCATGGGTTAAAATTCTATTCATTCTTCATCCATCAGCAAGTTTCTTCCAATTTAAGAAATACTGTGACTTGCCTAGAGTAGGTACCTAATAAATGTTTCTTAATTTTATTTAATCTAGGATAATATTTCTATGGACTATTTGGTAGCCAGATTCTTGAGCATTCTTGTAATGTTTGTTCACGATAGCTCGATTCTCAGAGGTGAAATTGAGATGAACGATTCTGAAGTGATTTCTGGCCCTGAGTCCCCTTCCTGTGATGTCAGAGACACAGCTTTCTGAGGTGACTTTAGGACAGAACTCTGGAGAGGTCTTTGTTCAATGAAGCCACACTAAGAATCTGAAAGGATCTATTCAAGGGTTCCTGAATTGCTCCTCATGGCTCCAGCTGAGATTTATGCCTCTGATTTCAACAGGACCCTGGGTGCCATTTGGTCTTTCTCATCTCCATGATGTTGAACCTGAGAAGTCACATAGCCTGGCTGGCACTTTTCCAGACCACTTCCTCTGATGAGAAAAGAAAAACAAGGCTTTGTGACACAGAAGAATGCATGCTGCCTGTCCTGGATCCGCAGCCTACCCAAAACAGTATCCAGGTTCTGCAAAGCCCAATAGGATGATGTGGAGATAACACTATTGCTTATAGGAATGATCGATTTAAGGGACACATATGACTGATGCCAGCATCTTTTGTTCTTGTCTCTGGATTAGCTCTATCACAGGTCAAACAGACTCAGAATAGAATTAGTAATCAGCATCATTGCTAATACTTACTGAAAGCACTTACCATATACCCTGCACTGTTTTAAGCTCTTTACATTGATTTATTTTATTCTTACAACTCTATAAAGCAGATACTAATGTCATTTCTATTTTACTGGTGAAAAAATTGGAGCATAAAGCTTTTAAATAGATTGCTCAAGGTCACACAGTGTGACAGTTTACAGTAGCATGCAATTTTTTTGACACTCCGCTCTTCAAAAAGTGGAGTATAATTTTCCTTCTCCCTTGATTTGAACCAGACTTAGAGACTCAATTCTAATAAAAAGCATATGGTGGAAGTGAGGGCATGTGCTTCTTAGGCTAGGATGTAAGACACTACCCCTTCTACCTGGCATTCTCATGGATTTCTCACTTTCAAGGAAGCCAGGCATCATGTGATGAAGACTCTCAGGCAGCCTGTCTGGAGGCCCACAAGGGGAGGACCAAAACCAGACCAACGTGTCAGCCATGTGGATGAGCCACCCTGGCAGTGGCTCCCCTCCTGCCCCAGTCAAGCCTTCAGATGACAACAACCATGATAGCCCCTGAGGCAAAACTGCCCAACTATGCCACTTCTGAATCTCTGACCTAGAGAAACTGTAAAATAATATTGTTTTAAATAACTAAGTTTTAATAATTTGTTCTGTATTCATAGATAACTAATACAGCTTCTAAGTGGCAAAGTCAAGATACCAATCCAGGGGGGTCTGAAGGCAGAGTCTACACTTTACTGCTATATCCTCTCCTGATACTAAGGAGATTATCAATAAGCTCAGATTCTGGCAATACATGTTCAGTAAATGTTTTATCTAAGCTGCAGCAAATTCTGATGTGTTTTTAGACACTTAGAAATCAGTAATGCACATGAGCTACATAGTCACTTCTTTCATTGGTTGTTATGAATTAATGCTGGTCAAGGCCTTTTGCCCTACTCTGCCTTTTCTAGGCTCTAGGCAGACACTATCTTTCCACTACACATTACTTCAGAGAAGCCTGTTACAAGTATAATTAGTCAGATTATAGCATCCTTTAGGGTCCTTCCTGTCCTGAGAATACACCACAGTCACTTTACCCAAATTGGATATGTATTAAATCTATCAACCTCAAGTATTAACTAATTTTTTATAAACTATTCCTTTTAGGCTGGGAGGAAAATATAAGCAACTCATCTCTTAGGATAACTTCTGCACATAGTTATTTCCTATAATGTGTTGATTAGGACTGCTTAACTCTCAGAAGATTGACTCTTTGCTGCCACCTTGCTGATACCATGAATGTTAATGCCCATGGCACTGGGCTTTGCACAGAGTGGATATTCAGTAAATGGGTAGTTCTTGTTTCTCTCCCACATATGCAGTTGGGAGCACATTAGTCTTCCCAGAAATTGTTAGACTTCTGTCAGTAAGTAACCATTATTTGACATAACCCCACTGGCTCCAGCAAACATACATTCCCTACTACCCTTTTTTCAGTATCAAGGAAATGGAAATATCTGCTCAGAGAGTTTGAACGCACATGATGAGTAATCTCCTAATCACTTAGAGCCAGACCAGATGGCCTTAAAGTACTCCAACCAAGAAGAGCTAACCTGACTCTGGGATTGCAACACTGGTGATCCCTCACCAGGACAGATGCCAGTCTCTCTGCTGCCCCTCCTGTGTGTTCTTCACACAGCAGCCTTATTTCTGTTCTTAAAATCCAAAGCAAAGTTCAAGTTTTCCACCAGGTAATACAAACCTGGCCGGTTTCTGCTCCTGGCCTACCTCATCTTCCAACAATTCTCACATTTTTCAACCTAATAACATTAAACTTTATGTAGTTTCCCAAGTAGCTATCCTCTCCAGCTCCACACCCCCTTCTAACCTAATTAACTCTTATTCTTACAGGAATCAGATTATGGGTCAACTCACCTGGGGTATCTGTCTCCCATGCCACCTGACCTCTGCCCTCGTTCCTTGCTCTTCACTGCTGGAGTGGACCCCCACCCTCTGTGCTCCAGGATTACTCCGAAAATAGCCCCACACACTGAATATGCTGTGTTGACACTATCTGTTTGAATGCTTATCTCCCCTACTACATTATAAGCCCCTGCCAACAGTGGCAGGGTCATATTTAACTTTGCCTTCTCAGTGTCTGGCAAAAAGAAGGTGCTTAATAAATTAGATAACGTATGCAAAGTAGTTAGCCTAACACTTGATGTAGCAAGTGTTGTTGTTAATTTGGTGATGGAAACAATTGTTACTTCTCACCTATCTACAAGCCAAAAAGCTGTTTTGGTTTCTTCCTGGTAACAACTAAAGAGAGAAAAGCTGAATGAACAAAAAAGAAAGAAATAGAAAAGACACGTAGAAATCAATTAAGAATCTAAAGACACTAAAAATAAGCAATTAAATAAACAAAATCAAATGAGACTAATGAGAAAACTAAACAAAAGCAAGGGGAATTTGACAAACTTTCCTAGCAGCTAGATAGAACCCACTACGAAAGCAGCTTCGACAGAAGTGGTAAATTCCCTATAACCTGAGTCACTAAAGACCAGACCAGACAAACCACTTGAAAGAATACAGCAGTAGACACCAGGGTACTGGCTGAATTAGTGGGCTTTTTTCATCTTCAATTTCTCTGATTCATTCATAAAATATTTATAACAGGGCTGCAAAACATTTGTTACATATTTTCCCATTTGTTCTCCTTCATTTTCCAAAGGAAAAGTGTACAGTATTAATATTTACCTAGTTAACGTTACCAGGCAAGAGGACTGTGCAAGATCAGAAGGGCTAATATCTAACAATAACAATGGAGAAGACAGAGACAGCCATTTTCCTGGAAACTTTTTTGACAAAACCTGATTATTCTGATCAGGTCTATATTGGAAATAAAAAACTTAGGGCAGATTGCTTCTGGGTGTTTGTTGATTTATTCTTTGGATAAAATTGGTCAGAATAAGCTTCCTTAAAATAACAACCACACATAGCACACAAGCTGTAGTTTCTCTTGGTCCCCTTCTGCCTATTCTTCCTCCCTCCTCTGCCTCTTTTCTTTCACCTCAGAGTTCCTAGAAACAAAGCCAAACACTGGAAGGAAAGTGCTGATACTACTATTCTTTTGTAGTTGTTTTCTTTATCTTTTAAAATATAGTTATGTTTTTCCGGCTTTTTGTTGATCTGAATTTTGCCTCAAACAAAACTTTCGACCAGGTGTGGTGGCTCACACCTATAATCCCAGCACTTTAGGAGACCAAGGCGGGCGGATT
Source organism: Symphalangus syndactylus (assembly GCF_028878055.3). Classification (NCBI taxonomy): domain Eukaryota; kingdom Metazoa; phylum Chordata; class Mammalia; order Primates; family Hylobatidae; genus Symphalangus; species Symphalangus syndactylus. The sequence goes on along the minus strand of NC_072437.2, from coordinate 77,170,494 downwards.
ACCTGAGGTGGGGAGTTTGAGACCAGCCTGACCAACATGGAGAAACCCCGTCTCTACTAAAAATATGAAATTAGCCAAGCGTGGTGGTGCATGCCTGTAATCCCAGCTACTTGGGAGGCTGAGGCAGGAGAATAACTTGAACCCGGGAGGCAGAGGTCGCGGTGAGCTGAGATCGCACCACTGCACTCCAGCCTAGGCAACAAGAGCAAAACTCCGTCTCAAAAAAAAAAAAAAAAAATTCAGATTTATCTCTGAAAGATTATTTTAGGATATTTCCAGCTTTTACTGTAGCTGGATTCCGGATGCTTTAATTTGTTTTGGTATTGTATTAAAATGTAAAACTACATGAAAAAGAACTACATTATTAGGGCTTTGTGAGCCACTCATGCAAGGTCACAGGATGTGAGGGGTGAATGGGAGCAGGGAGCCTCCTGTACAACCCCTCTCAGTTTTAGTGAGGAGGAAACCAAAACCCAGGATGTATAGTAAGGTCAAAGGCTAGTGAAAGTCAAAGTCAGGACTGGATCTCAGATGTCCTCATTCTTCATCTAGAACTTTTCCCATTATACCAAGTGGGTAGAGTGTGTGGAGAAAACTGAGCTGTTGTATACTTTTTCTTTTTCTCAAATCTAATCCTAGAAGCATAACTATAATGCAAGTAAGAACAGCTAACATCCAGTGAATGCTGATTTTGTGCCCTCCACTGTTCTACACTTTTTACCTGTCTTAACTTATTTGAGTCACAACATCATTACCCTCATCTGACCAATGAGGAAACTGAGACAAAATAGGTTATGTTACTTTCCCAGAGTAACTCACCTTGGGTAACAGATGACAAACGAAATGGAACCTCCAGGCCAGGCCTGGCTCCAGAGCAGACACACCCACCCACGATGCCTGATGGCCTCCCAGCAAAAGCAGAACTTCCTCCAAGGCTGGGAGAGCAATGAGCAATGGAAATGCCCATTCCCCTGCCTGAGTGTTGATATTTCATTGTCATTTTTGTAGCTTTGCATTTTTATAGCCTCTTTTAATGTAACTATTAATAATAAATTTGCAATCTCTCAGAATTTTCTGAATACAATCACACTGATTTTGCAATGGTGTGAAAATATAAACTTTGAAATTTTTTTCCGGCCAGGCATGGTGGCTCACACCTGTAATCCCAGCACTTTGGAAGGCTGAGGTGGGCAGATCATGAGGTCAGGATTTTGAGACCTGCCTGGCCAATATGGTGAAACCCTGTCTCTACTAAAAATACAAAAATTACCTGGGCGTGGTGGCATGCACCTGCAGTCCCGGCTACTCGGGAGGCTGAGGCAGAAGAATTGCTTGAACCCAGGAGGTGGAGGTTGCAGTGAACCGAGATGGCACCACTGCACTCCAGCCTGGGTGACAGAGCGAGACTCGGTCTCAAAAAAAAAAAAAAAAGAAAAAAGAAATTTTTTTGCATCTTTGTGAACTTCATAGATGTAAAAATATTTAAAATTCTGCTCCAAACCACTGATAAAATTATAAACAAAAAGACTTACAAAAGAACTAGCATAAAATTCTATAGAAGTGAAAAGAAATTTTTAAATATCCAACACCACTAAAGAGTTTTTGAGCATCAGTTCTACCAAATACTAAATATAGTTCTCAAATTTGTTTTTTAAAACAACGTTTAATAAATATCTTATATTCTTCTGTAAATACCAGAAACAACTGGCCTAACAATTTGGGGAAAAATGATTTTTCACTGGCAAAAAGAAGCCTTCAAAATGTATATTACCTTCATAAAGTTTTAAAATCATATGTGGTTTGGGAAAGAATAATGTGGAAGACTTTGAAAGTCAAGACTAAGGTTTCCTTTGGCAGCTATGAACTTGGAGCTTATTGATGAGCATCCTATAAATAGCATGCTCTCATTTGCCCCTTAAACATAGTGAGGGAAGCAGTCAGCCAGTCATTTCCTGCAATTTGACCATCCTGATCTGTGACTGTGGGGCAGTTTCAAAGCCTGTAGTCAGCCCACACCACATACTCCTATGGATTTCTAATCAAACGTCTGCCAACCTTCACATTCCCTTGTATGATTAATTTCTAGGTTTATTTCAGTCAGTGTTTAGACATGATTGGGTAAAAAAAAAAAAGCAAAAATGTCAATAGGTTTGTAATTTCCATTTCCATCTGGACCAATTAGAGTACACCATGATAGGTTTTACATGTGCTATCCAAAACATTTCTTATTCTAAGGAATGCATTGACTTTTAAGCAATAAGTAGCTGATTATGAGGTGGACAGAACTTAAGTCATAAAAAATAATTAACCTATTTCCTCAAAACTACTAGCTTTAAAAGAATCCTGATTGGAATCAGGCCGGAACAGAGTTTCTACATTCCGGTGATTATTCTCTCTAAATAGAGTAACTCCTAAGTGATAGTGGCCCAGCTCTTTTACTAAATGGGTGCTGCCAATCTAAAATCATTCACTCTTCAGTTGAGGGCTTTTGTTTTCCTCTTGTTCTAACTGAAGCAGAGGTAAAACATAATCAGCTTCTAATAATTGAGAATTATGGTGTCCCTGCCTGTTTGGTTGTTAGTGGAAAAATGTAAAAATGGCATAAATTATCTCTTTGTCAAGAGTCTCAGAAATAGACAATCTCCAGTGCTTAAGATCATGTAAAGATCTTTCCCCTCACACTGCCATGGAAATTGATTTGGAAAGTGCCTATTGTGGCTTCCATTTAGGCCTAAGCCTCTTCCTAAGAAATAAGTGTTTGTAAATATCCCAAATGACCTGCACCCTTGGAAGTCATCTCCTCCCTCTGGCTGCCTTTAAGACAGATGGGCTATTTTTCCCTTCCTGGTATTAGGATGGAGGAAGGTGGAGAGGTAAGAGGAGCAGGGGGTGGATAGAAATGGCTTTGATCTTGCTGTGCCACTGGGGCAAGTCCCTCCATCTCTAAGGCCCTTCTGATTCTCAACTAAGAAACAGACAGACCCAGGTCTACCTTGTCAGTTTGATGTTAGGAGGAGACATAAAATATACAAAGCTCCTGGCCCCAAATTGGTGATCCAAAATGGCAAATGTTCTGAAAGAAGATAGTCCCCAGAGACAGTGGCAGGAGGGCAGGTCTTCACCAGCTAGCAACAGCTTTGCAACTGGAGCCTCTGGCTGGAACATTTGGAGGCTCTGTAAAAGCCTTCAGTTCCTCAAGGTAATTGGAAGAAGGATGTCTGTTTCCTAAAGAGACCATAAGGAAAATCAAGTACTTGGCTACCTGGACCATCCTTAAGAGGTTCTCAGGCCAGCACAGTGAGTCTGAGAAGAGCCCCTAGGCCAGGAAACAGATGATAAGTGATGTGACTCCATGGTGCCAGGGAACTTTAGGAAAGCCTATGTCAGGTGTTTATTGACAGCTCCTCTAATTTTAAAAGACCAATTCAACTGATGTTCAGAGGCTGGTGTCCTATAAAGAACACGAAGATGAGAAAGATCCAGCCCTCAACCCTCAAACAATGGAGAGCTGAAGAAATAAAGACTACAAGCTCCCTGAGGGCAGGAATCATGTCTGTTTGGCTTAAAATAGAATGCTTAGTGCTGAGCCAAATGCCTGGCACATGATAGGACTCAAGAGATGTTTACTGAATAAAATATGCAAAAAATTATGATGTGAAGCAGGTACAATATATTCTGGAGGCTCAGAGGTAGGAGAGGCATCAGTGAGTCCGGAGAGGAAATCAGGAAAAGTTTGACAAACTACTGTAAGACGTTAAGCAAAATTGGAGCAAGGGAAGACATTTCAGGAAACAATGTGAGCAGAGGTGAAACAAGATGTGTTCAGAGAACACATATCTTCCGATACATGCTCTGGGTTCTAATCACACCAAGCTTGCTGTGAAGACCAGCACCAGAACTGGACCAGCAGGACAGGGCCTTGCTGGGGAAGACCTGGAAAGGAGGCCAAGGCCTTTGTACTTAATTTGGGAGGCAGTTTTTGAATGAGACAGCGGTAGTTTTATTTCTACTCTGTGCCAGGCTTCAGCCTTCTCACCCCTACCTTGCACCCTTGGAAGGTATGTATCTTGCTCAGTGCTTTTTCCCCCAGCACCAAGTATAGTGCCAGGAACCTGGCAGGCATTAGAAAAAGGTGTTGAATGGATAAATGAAAAAGTGAATCAGGCAGAGGGATGAGATGAGAAGGGTCCGTGGCTATTTTTAATAACCATAAGATCATATGTGCTTTTCAAGTTACTTTTTACGATTAAGCCTTCAAGTTATTACTTTCAGGGATGCTCAAAACAATTTGGTGAGGTGGGTAGACTACATATTTGTATTATCTTCCTCAGGCAAGTAAGAAAAGGCCAGTGGAGTTAAATGTACTTTGCCAAGGCAGCAGCCCAAATGAGAGATGGAACCAAGGCTGTCCTCCTGCACAGGACCGTCTTCCTGTGCCAGTGCACTTCCTTGACTCTGACTCCAGCGTCCAGTCACAAAGCTTACTGTGAAGACCAAGTGGCAGGACTCAGCAGCAGGGCCGGGTCTCACTGGGGAGCCCTGTGCAGCGGGTGAGCCACCAGTTACCCCTCACTATAACTCCATCCAGGTGTCTCTGGGACACACACCTGGCTATTCTTGTCCAGTGTGGAGATGATGGACGAAGAAGTGCTTGGAAATCTTACAGGATGACTTAAACACAACAAATGCCTTTCAGTACCTGCGGGAAACAAGCCAGAAAGATGGTTGGATCTGTTACCTGCTGAGTGATATGCAGAGGACAGGCCCTAAGTTGTTGGGAATTGGTGGCCCTGCCCATCAACCTTGTGTGGAATGACCCTAAGCAGTGGCAGGTTTTCTTCCTGCTGATGTGGGAGGGGGTGGCAGTGCTCAGCAGTGCCACACGTGTCTGCATGGACCTGATCTGCAGCTACTTATATGACATGATGAGCAGCTAATGAGGAGCAGCTAATGCTTGAGCCCCAGAGAATGTAGGATTTTCTTTAATGAAAGTGAACTAAAAAGACAATTAATGTTATCAAGTGAGGTCTTGTAGAAACAAGAAGAGATGGTAATGAGCCGGTGGAAGTTCTTTTGAAAAAACCTCTTGGCAATAAAGAGTGCGGTAACTACATGCTTCAGCTGTTACTAAACTTTTCAGTAATTAAAACTTGACTGGGAGAAAAGAAAGCCCGTGATCTTAGGCCTTTTTCATTTCAAACGAGCCTTTCACAATTAATTCTTGCACCATTCCTCTTTAAGCAAATTTGACAGTGAACTTTGTTCAGTATTCTGACTAATGGCTATAGCCACCTCTGGAGACACAAATGGATTTCTTTCTCTTTTTAATCAAATGGATTAAATTAAATAGCATTGAAAGGAAAAATGAATAAACACAATAAACACGTACTATGGAGCATAATACAGGAGGCAGGGTGAGGCAGTGGAAAAAAATATTGGATTCAGTGACAGAAGACCTGGGCTTCAGTCAAGCTTCTGTCACATAAGACAAATCACTTAATTGTCTCTTACTGTTGCTGCTTTATCTGTAAAAATTGAATGAAAAATAACATGTAACTTTGAGGACTTCAGTGAGGAGGCTAATGAGAGGCCATACATGAATGTGCTTTGTGAAAGCCCTGTGGAAATGTTGGCTGCTCTTAGCATCCCTGTTAGCTGTCTCTAAAGACACCTCTGTCAATGTGAGGGAGTCTTTGTGTGGCAAGTGTTGTCTTCTGGAGTGCTGAGGTCAGTGGCATTCCACTGCAGCCCAAAAAGAAAACCCAACTAATATGGGTAAGACAATAGTAGTAGTTGTGGGTGTTAATTAGATAAATTACCAAACTGCCTGCCACTTGTGATATGAACCAGAGAATATTTTTACTTTCCGATATTGATTTCTAATTTTCTTTGCAGGACAGATTTAAATTGTGTGTGGTACTATAAGGTAAAGAGTTCAACAGCATGACTGCTAGATGTTAGCTACTTGTTTTAGTTAGTTCAGGCTGCTTAACAAAATATCTTAGACTGAGTAATTTATAAACAGAAATGTACTGCTCACAGTTCTAGGAGCTGGGAAGTCCAAGATCAAAGGCATCAGCAGATTCAGAGTCTGGTGAGGGCTTGTTCTCTGCTTCAAAGACGGGACCTTCCACATGGTGGAAGAGGCAAACAAGCTCTCTCATGCCTATCTTATAAGGGCACAAAACCCTTTCATGAGGGATCCAGCCACATGACCTAATCACCAACCGAAGGCCTTGCTCTCTTAATACCATTACCTTGGGGGTTAGGTTTCAACATATGAATTTCAGGGGGGACAGAAACTTTCAGACTATAGCAGTACTGCATTCAACTATTTCCCTCTACTCTTAACTTCAGTTTTAACATAAAATAATAATTTCCAATAATTGTTGGACACTATTGTGTATCTAGCTCTGTACTAGATTACCTGGCTTTGCACAGATTATTTTAGTTCTCACAATAAACCTATACCTTAATGCAATTTATAATTCCTACTTTGCAGATGAGAAAACAGGCTTAGAGAGGGCAAGTAATCTTTCCAAGGTCCCACAGCCAACAGCTGGAATTCATTTCTAAATGTACTCTTAATATCGCATTGGACACAGAACATGGTGGTAATCTGGAAAATTGCAACTGCCTGGCTGGAGAAAGTATAAGTTGGTTCAACCACTCTGAAAAACAATTTGGCACTCTCTTATAATTTTGAACATTCTCATATTCTGTAACCTAGAAATTTCACTCCAAGGTAGGGAAATTCTCATGCATAATACTAGTATGTGTACACAGGAATGTTATGGAAGCATTGTTCACAATGCTAAAGAAACAAAAGACTTTAGAAAAGCTCAGACATTCTGTTGACAGGAGGGTGACTAACTTGTCATGGTGGATTATACAGCAATGAAGATAAATGAACTACAACTCCATAGAGGTGCAGAGATGAATCTTAACATTATGTTAAGTGGGGAAAAAACATTACAGAAGGCTACCTACAGAATAATTTTACCTTAATATGCAAAACTAAAAAATAATGAATAGGGATACATACATATGTGATAAAACCTTAAAAAAATCAAGTGAAAGGTCCGGGAAAAATTCAAGCAAATGCTTCCCTCTGATGGTAGGCGGGGGGTGTGATACATATGCACAGGTAGATGCAAGAGTATTTGAAACATTCCAGTTATTAAGTTGAGTAGAGAAGTCTATAGGTGCCTGCTTTGTGACTAAAATATAATAGTATCATATATTATTTTAAATGAAGCAGATATCACATAATTACAACTTTCTTATTAAAAGTTACCACTGAGCCTTGACTGCAAAGGTAGTATGAAGATGAGTGTATTAGGAGTCTCTGCTTCTCACTCCCACCCCCAGGAACCTAGAGCCTAGATGATTAAAAAGAAAAAACATCAGATTAAGGGCATGGCTATGATTACCCAGGTTTGTTTTTCTGGCCCCTCCAAGCTAGAGGACTACCTGGGGCTCTGAGCCCTGGATAAACAATCCTGCCGGTACAGCAAAGCAGATGAGAAAGATCTAGGCCACCCACACAACAATCAAGAGCTCCACTGGGTGGGCCAGGAAATTGCAATTGTCCCGCCCTGTGGCAGTGCTAAGCCACCTGTGGAGTGGCAGTAGGGGCCAGGAGGAGTGGCAGTGTTGGGGGCTCAGCTGCCCAGCTGGTCCCCAGGGACCAGCAAGTAAGTGCCAGTGAGATATCAACACCAGGGCACTCCAGCTGAGGCAATTTAAAAGAGTGCATAATTGCACATAATAGAGTTAAAATATAATTGCCTCATTAAAATGGGTTACTAAATCTCATTGTGTGTGAGTGTGAAAGAGATAGACAGACATGTGTGTTAAACTGCAAGAAAGAGAAGTTACATAAATGAATGTGAGCGGATAAGATCTGAGAGTGCCTGGCAGTGCCACCTAGATAGAAGAGACCCTGGTTCCTAATGGACAGCGTGTGGAAATCCCCGGCTTATGGCTGCTCTTGTGCAATGACAGCTCAGAGTTGGGACCAACTAAATGTAACCAAGTCTCAACTTTTGCCAGCAGGTCTCCATTTTTAAAATCAAAGCTCCAGTTTAGGAATGCTTTTCTATCCCTTTGCTGTCTCTAGTTCACCTTGGCATGGCTACCAGAGCAAGCTGTAAAATTGGGACTTTTCATGTCTAGTTGCCTTCATGGCAGATTCAGAGCTGGAGTTGAGGCTGTTGGCCTGAGTGACAGGAACATGACTGCAGGGGTGAAATACTTCCAAGCAGCCACACAAGTCTTTATCACCCTGTAAGGGAGCCCATACAAGTAACATCTTCTGCTCCTTCCCTGAAAGTTTGTACACAATCAGGCTTTGGTTAGATTTAGTAAATGCTCCCACCACTAACACACACAAAGAGAACGCCCTTCTTTGCTAACATGTGGTACATAAACTACAATGTTTCCTGCCATTGCCACCTCCACTTCCACTCCGAAAATCATCAATGCCCCCAATAAGAACTCCTGAAGGGGGAAAAATGTCACCTACTCACCTCCTTTAAAATATTTTCAAGAAAAAATCAGTAATTTCTGACAATAACCTAAAACTCTCATTATCCCAAGAGCCTCAAGTGGTCATGCCTCACTTTGTTCTCAATTTCCTAACATGAGTACAATCTGGCAATTAGCACAACTTAGTCCGGAAGGAGCAAAATTAATTTTTGTCTCAAAACCCTCACACATTAAAATGTCAAGACTAATGAGTTATTTTCTGTTGTAGAAAGCAGATAAACGTTAACAATCTGGTGTCAGTAAGTGTCACTAACAAGACCCAAAATATGCAGAGTGCTTACTGTAGGCACTTCTTAGGCAAGGAGATGAAGGAAGCAAATAGAGAAGGAAGGGGGTAGAGTTTCGTACCCCAGCCCTAACCTGTACACAAAACACTGATCATACCCCACCACCCTTTAAAACAAGAAATGTCAAGTCAACATGAGAGGGCTTAACTTCACCCTAACCAGCTTATGTGACTCATCTCTGCTGGTAAGCACCTGCCTTTAAATGCAGATTTTCACTTATATGCACAGATTTGTTTCTATGCATGATTAAATATTCTGTTGATTCTTCAGATAAGTTCAGAAGTGCAAAAAAGTAGGAGGATGAGCTTTTTAATTACAAGCAATTCAGCCTGGCAAATAGAACTCTCAACCTGTCCAAGTCCTGGACTTCCAAACCTTGCCAAGATCCCCATCTGCTTCTTCTGTGGGAGCTTGGGGAGGGGGTGCTGATTCAAGTTCCCACAGAAAGAATTAGAAAATCTTGGACCAAATGCTTAGTTCTAACAAATAAAGAGCCTCAGTTCTGGATAAAAGTCAAATTGTTAAGATATTCCACTGCTCTGGTTTTGGGATGGGGTTAGGAGGGAGTAGTATGGGATGGGGTAGGATGGGGAAATGACAGAACCAGATTTCAGCTCATCTTCATGAAATTTGGAGTTACAAAGGCTACTCTTGTTCCCCCAGGTTTTTTTGGGAATGGGCCAGGGGTGACTGGATGCCCAGAATCCTATGAGTGGCTCTCCCTACTCCACCTCCATGCCCAGTTTCCTTAGTGCCAGGATACTCCAGAAGCCTCTGAATGGAAGCCCCTCAAATGTTATGAAACAGAAATTGGCAACCCTTTCCTTTCAAGTTGCCAAGTGGGAGAAGTGTTGGTAGGTGGTGGAGGAACAGGGAAGGTTAATGCAATGTGTTGGCTGGGAGTCATGACTCAACATGTAAGGTGTCCCCAGCTGTGTAGCCACTGCTCAACTGACAGGCAGATGGAGGGCAGATGGGCAAGAAGGGTGGAGACAGAGGCAGTATTGGGGAGAGGGTCCAGAAGCCAGAAGTGGCTGGGTGGCAGCTGCTGAGTTTCAGCCAGGCTGGCACAGTTATCAGGAAGCCTGGAGTGCCACCCTCTGGTAAGTGAGCCAAGGGTTGGTTGCTAAATCCTGTAACAGAACCCTCCCTACAGGCACTTGGCATTTGAGCCTTAATGGTTTTGGCACTTGGCCTAATTGCTCAGAATATGTGCTCGGTTAGAGAGTAATTCCTTCATCACACTCAGTAAGTATCTGCACACAGCACAGAAGCTGTGATATTTTTATTCCAGTAATTCCTTTGCCGACCACCAAAATTCTATGAAACCTTAGGCTATTGGATATAAACCAAACTCAGAGTTTTACATTAAGTTTAGACTCCAGATTATGAATAATTTTTAAAGCAGGATGTCTACCCAGTGAGAAAACTGCTTTATTTTTTTTCAAGAAACCACCTAGAAGGAAAGTTGCAACATACAGTTAAAAAAAGGATTCACATTTTATCTTCAAACACCGAGAGCTGGAAATCAATCTGACATACTTGCTTATACTTGTTAATGTGATTGAGTACCATAACACATTTTGGGATTAAGGTCATTTCAGTGAGTGAAATAAGATTATTTCTAGTATATGAGATATCTAGATCTTTCAGAAATTAAAGTCATATGCTAGTATTCAAAAATCAGCCAGAACCAACAGAATCCAACTCACCCAATCCAGGGTTTGGGAGAGAAGGATAAGTGAACAATATGAATAGGGTCTCAATATGCTGTGAGGATTTGCTTAGTTTACCACGGGATCAAAGCAATTGGAACTGCCAGTAATTCATATATCCGTGATTGGCTTAATTGGTAAGTCTACAGTTTATTTTTATAAACTGTGGAATAGGAGACAGAAAGAGAGAGATATCAGAGGGCATGGCAGAAGGAAGTCTCTTAGCGATTCTTTTTTAAGGAACAAATTTGATTGCCTTATTTCCTTGCTAAAAACTTTAATTTGCAAAAATGCAAATAACATACTTCTAAGTAACACATAGTTCAAAGAAGAAATCATAATAGATAGAATTCATATATCTAGAAATAGTGTAAAAACATATAAAGCAAAAACTGACAAAACTAAAAATACAGAAAAATCCACAATCATAGTTAAAGTATTTAACAAGTATCTCTCAGTAGCTGATACACTATGCAGATTAAAAGTCAGAAAGGCTATAGATGATTTAAACAAGATTAACAAAATTTATCCTTTTACCATATGCAGAGCACTGCACCCAATACTACAGAAAACATTTCTAAATCTAGAAAGATTTACTAAAACAAATCATATGTTGGACCATAAAGTACGTACGAATAAATATAAAAAGGTTGATACACAGAATATATGTTCTGGTTATAGTGGAATTGAACTTGAAATTAGTAATATAAAAATAACCAGAAAATATTGATATGTTTGAAAATATATTTCTAAGTAATCTATGAGTCAAATAATAAATCACAATGGAAATTAGCAAATACTTCTGAAGTAAAAGGTAACGAAAATATGACATATAACAGCTTATGGATATAGCTAAACCTGTGCTTAGATGGAAACACAGATGAACACATTAAATACATTTAAATGAATACATTACAACAGAAAAAGGTCTGAAAATCAATAATATAAGCTTCCATTTCAAGAAAAGAAAAAGAGGAGAAAATAAAATACCAAGAAAGTAAAACGAAGGAAAAATATAGATCAAAAATAAATGAAATAGAAAACAAATATACAATAAAAAAAAATCAACCAAGTCAAAAATAGGTTCTTTGAAAGGATAAATAAAATCCGTAATTCTTCCAAGACTAACCAAGGAAAAAAAGAAAACACAAATTACCAATATTAGGTCTACAGACCTTAAAAAAGTAAAATGATAGAACATTATGACAAAAACGTTTAGACGAAATGGACATATACCTTGCAAAATAAAATTTACCAAAACTGACACAAGAAGAAATAGAACAACCAAAGTTTTACATCTATTTAGAAAATGGGATTTTTAATTAAAAACCTTCCCACAAAGACATCTCCAAGTTTAGTTGGCTCTACTTGAAACTCTTCTAAACATTTAAGAAAGAATAACAATCTTACATTCTTCCAGATAACAGAAAGAGAGAATATGTACCAATTTGTTTTATGAGGCCAGTATTATCCCGTTATCAAAACCTGACAAAGACCTTTAAATAAAGGAAAATTACAGGGCCATCTTTCTCATGAACAAAGATGCAAAAATCCTAAATGAAGTGTTATCATATAAAATAAAAAGGTACATAAAAAGGATAGTACATTATGACCACTGGGTTTATTTCAGAAATGCAAGGCTGATGTTTGAAATTCTCCATATTAAGTAAATAAAAGGAGGGAGGCACAGATATCAATTCTCCCCAAATTGATACATAGAGTCAAAGTAATCCCAACCATATTCCCAACAGTTGTTGAAGAAATATAAGTGGATTCTCTATTATTTTTCTGTATTGATCTCTAAATAGATACAGAAAAAAAACTGATAAAATTCAATACTTGTTATTTAAAATAATCATGACACACCAGGAACAGAAAGGAACTTTCTTAATTTGATAAAGCTTATCTACAAAATACCTAACAAACAATTGAAAGCTTCCTCTCCTTCCCCACATTTTGGAAAAAGACAAGGGTGACCACAATTACCATTTCTATTCAACTTTGTAACATTATAAATGGTTAAACATTATGTAGTGCCACACAGCAAGAAACGGATAAAAAGGTAGAAAGAAAACTGTCACTAATTATAGACTGTGTGCTTGTCAATTTAGAAAATACAAAATAATACACAAATAACGTTTACAATTAATAAGTAAATTTAGCAAGGTCGCTACTAAATATACAAAAACATACAAAACTAAATCCAGTGAATTTATACAGAAAGGGAAAATAATATGATCAACTTAGGCTTATTTTGGGAATGCAAGAGTGATTTAACGCCAGGAAAATTATAAATATATCACATTAACAAATAAAGGAGAAAAGCCAAATGATCATCTCAATAGATTCTGAAAGTCATTTAATAAAATTCAACATCCATTCATAATTAATAACAGCATGTAAGAATACAAAATAACTTCCTCTCTGATAAAGATTATCTGCTGAAAAATTACAGCAAGTATAATTCTTTATGGTGAGATACTGAAATCTGAATTAAGAAAAGTAACCATTATCATTGCTATTAGTTAACATTCTGCTGGAGGGTCTAGCCAGCATAAAAGAAAAGAAAAATAAAATAAAGGGTACATAGGCTTCAAAGAAAAAAAAACGAAACCCTTATTTTATCTCAAATAGATCTATATAGAGAAAACTCAAAGAAAAATCACTGAAAATAATATTACGAAGGTGCCTGGATCTATTATAATCAACATATAAAATCAATTCCACTTATTTTTTAATTGTACATATTTATGGGGTACAGTGTGATATTTTGATACATGTATCCATGTGTAATGATCTAACAGGGTAATCAGCATATCCATCACCTCAAATGTTTATCATTTCTGTAAGACACATTCAAAATCTTCTCTTCTAGCTATTTGAAAATATACAATAGATTGTTGTTCATTATAGTCACCCTGCAGTGCTATAGAACACTAGAACTTATTTCTACTATTTAGCTGTACTTTTGTGTCCATTAACCAACCTCTGACTATCCCCACTTCCATCTCCTTACACGTCCTTGCCTCTAGTATCAACTATTCTACTTTCTACTTCTATGAAATCAACGTTTTTATCTTCCACCTGAGTGAGAACATGCAGTATTTATATTTCTATGCCTGGCTTATTTCACTAATTATACAATGTCCTCCAAGTTTATCCATGTTGGCACAAATTAGATAATTTTGTTATTTTTTATGGCTAAATAGTATTCCACTGTGTATATATGCCACATTTTCTTTATCTACTCATCTGTTAAAGGACACAAGTTGATTCGATTCCATATCTTGGCTACTGTGAATAGTGCTGCAATAAACATGGGAGTAAAAATAAAATATCTCTTCAACATATCCATAATTTCCTTTAGATATATAATATACCCAGTAGTGAGATTGCTGGATCATATGGTAGTTCTATTTTTAGTTTTTAGAGGAATCTCTACACTGTTTTCCATAGTGGCTGGACTAATTTACAACAGCATATGCATTCCCATTTCTGTGCATTCTTGTCAACATTTGTTATTTTTTCTCTTTTTGATAATAGCCAAAATAAGATAATCTCTCATTGTGGTATTGGTTTGCATTTCCCTGATGATTAGTGGTGTTCAGCATTTTTTTTTTCATATACCTGCTGGATACTTGCGTCTGGTTTTCAGAGATGTTTATTTGGCTCTTTTGCCCATTTTTAAAATTGGATATTTTTGTTGTTGTTGCTCAGTTGTTTGAGGTCCTTGTATGTTCTAAATATTAATCCCTTGCCAGATGAATAGTTTGCAAATATCTTCTGAAGGTTGTCTCTTCACTCTATTGATTATTTCTTTTACTGTGCTAAATCTTTTTAGTTTGATATAATCCTATTTGTCCATTTTTGCCTTTGTTGCCTATGCTTTTGAGGTTTTCTCCATAAAATCTTCACCCAGGCCAGGGTACTGAAGTGTTTCCCATATGTTTTCTTCTAGTAGTTTCATACTTTGAGGTCTTACATTTAAGTCTTTTATCCATTAGGCATCTAGTTTCACTTTCTGCATATGAATATCAGTTTGCAACTGCTGTACATAGAAGTCAATTCCATTTCTATATACAGCAACAAATAAGTTTAAGTGTAACTTTAGATATCATTTACATTCTTAACAAGAACTGTAAGTTTCTTAGGAATAAACACCAAAGTTTTCTTAGATCTATATGAAGAAAATTACAGTGTTTTTGAAGGACATTAAAACTACCCTAATAAGGAAATTTTGACATGGTGTGATTTGGATTAATCTTACAAAGATATCAATTCTCCTCAAATTGATACATAGAGTTGAAGTAATCCCAACCATATTCCCAATAGCTGTTGAAGAAATATAAGTGGATTCTCTATTATACTGACAAATTTACATTGCTATTTGTGGAACGGCAGAAAGCCAAGAATGGCTAAGGCACTCTAGATGAAGAAAAGAAAATGAAGCACTGTGCCATATATTGAGACTTTCTATAAAGTTATAATAATGACATTCGTTGTTGGTGCAGGAATGAATAAACCTATAAAAAGAGTGCAGTAAAAATACATAAATTTATTCACACATGGGAATTTGATGTATGACAGAGATGGTACTAGCCTTCCCCTACCATTATCACACACAGAAAGAAGGAAGCAATACTAATTCTGCACCATTCCCCAAAGACCTGAGGTTACAAAGAGCAACACCAGAGCTAATGGAGAAATTATTTTCTTTTTTGTAAGATTTAGAATAAAGGCAGGGTACATTGAGATGTTCTTTCTGTTTTTGTGGTTTCTTTTCTTTTTTAGCAGCACCTTTTTGGCTTTTTAATGCTTGGCTTGCTTATATCTTTGTCTGTAAAAGAATCTAATAGTTTAAAGCAAGAAAAATTCCTAGTCTGCAATGAAATATGTATGGCAACTATGTGGAATACTAATCAAATCTTTGGTGTCCTTTCTAAGGTAAATTCATTTTTCTACCTCAGTTCAGTCTTCATTATCATTTTACATTCCACTGGAGGCCCAGCTAGCATGACAGTGGCCAGCTCTTGCCTTAATCCTGAAAATTAGACTTATATAAATGATACCCCCAGAAAGACTCTGGGCAATCTCAAAACAGGAGACCCAACTTTTGATGCTGGCTTGCATTCTTGCTTCTTGTCATTTTGCTTTTAGTAGGCCAAAGCTAATACTTCTCCAGTGGAATTTCAGATGTTGACATTGATGGAAACAAAGAACATATTTAAGTAAATTAATTTCCTGGTAGTAAAGTTATAAACTTTGAAATCCTAGACTGGCTTAAACTTTCACCGTTAAATTCACAATAATGTAACACTTTGCCAAAAGATGCTACATACCCTCAAAGCAAGCAAATATAACATATTAATACTTGTGGCCTTATCAACAATTTCCCCAATTCAGCTATATTTGCAATTTACTTTAAGAAAAAGTTCATATAACATAAAATTTACCATTTTAAAAAGAGCACAATCCAGCGGCTTTTAGTATATTCAATGCTGTGCAATCATCATCACTGTGTAATTCCAGGGTGTTTCTATCACTCCAAAAAGTACCTGTTAGCTGTCTCTTCCTGATAGTTCCTTTCCCTGTCCCCTGGAAACTGCTAATCTACTTATATGTCTCTGTGGATTTGCCTATTCTGGAGATTTCATTAAAATCGAATCAAATGATACATAGCCTTTTGTGCTTGGCTTCTAATTAGAATAATGTTTTCAAGATTCATCCATGTTGTAGCATGTTTCAGTAGTCCATTCCTTTTTATAAATGAATAATATTTCATTGTATGGATATATCACATTTTGTTTATCCATTCATTAGCTGATGGATATTTCAGTTGTTTCTAATTTTCAGTTATTATAAATGCTGCCACGAATATTCATGTAAAAGTCTTGGTAGACATAAATTTTCAATTATCTTGGGTAAAAGCCTAGGCATAGAATTGCTAGGTCATATCATAACTCTTTTGAGAAATTGTTAAACTGTTTTCCACATCAGCTGTACCACTTTATATCCCCACCAGCAACATATGGGAGTTCCAATTTCTCCACATCATACCAGCTTCTAAAATTACTAACATTATAGCCACCTTAGTATGTGCAAAGCAGAATCTCATTGTGATTCTGACTTACATTTCCCTAATGACTAATGATGTTGATCATTTTTTCATGTTAGGGTTAGGGTTAACTATCTGTGTATCTTCTTTACCTATTCAAATACTTCGCACACTTTAAAATTTGGTTGTCTTTTGTTTTGTTTTTCAAGGAAGAACTTGATGCCCCAAAATTATTATTATTATTATTTTGTAGAGATGGGGTCTTGCTATGTTTCTCAGGCTGCTCTTGAATTCCTGGCCTCCAGCAATCTTCTCACCTAGTGCTGGGATCACAGGCATGAGCCACCGCATCCAGCTCGTCTTATTTTTTATTTTTATTTTTTGAGAAGGCATCTCACTCTGTTGCCAGGCTGAAGTGCAGTGGCACAATCTCGACTCACCAAAACCTCCACCTCCCGGGTTCAAGTGATTCTCCTGCCTCAGCCTCCCGAGTAGCTGGGACTACAAGTGCCCACGACCATGCCTGGCTAATTTTTGTATTTTTAGTAGAGACAGGGTTTCACCATGTTGGACAGGATGGTCTCGATCTCTTTTTTTTTTTTTTTTTTTTTTGCTTTCCAAGATATTTTAATGTATTCTCATTTCCAAATCTATGACTGAATACACTATATAGATATTCCATGCATTTCATTTGTGCTAGCAGGAACAATTGTATGTGCTTTATTTCTAACATATTTTTCTCAAATTTCACTAGTTCAGGGTAACATGCACCCTCATCATCATCTTCATTATCAACATCATATTCACTGCCATATTTACAGTAGCTAAATTTTAAGCATATTCTCATTTTTATGCACAGATTTCCACATTTATATTCTATATTTTACAAATAGAAGCTCAGTTTTAAATGTCCAATGGTTAAATGACTTGCTCAATAAAACACAGCCAATAAGTATAAATGCTGAATAGATTCAGGTCATGCTTATAAGTAATATGTTTTCCCTGTAATACCTATATCTTTTTTTTTATTATTATACGTTAGGTTTTAGGGTACATGTGCACAATGTGCAGGTTTGTTACATATGTATCCATGTGCCATGTTGATTTCCTGCACCCATTAACTCATCATTTAGCATTAGGTATATCCCCTAATGCTGTCCCTCCCCCCTCCCCCAACCCCACAACAGTCCCCGGAGTGTGATGTTCCCCTTCCTGTGTCCATGAGTTCTCATTGTTCAATTCCCACCTATGAGTGAGAACATGCGGTGTTTGGTTTTTTGTCCTTGCGATAGTTTACTGAGAATGATGTTTTCCGATTTCATCCATGTCCCTACAAAGGACATGAACTCATCATTTTTTATGGCTGCATAGTATTCCATGGTGTATTGTGGTCTCGATCTCTTGACCTCATGATCTGCCTGCCTCAGCCTCCCAATGTGCTGGGATTACAGGCGTGAGCCACTGTGCCAGCCTTTGGTTGTCTTTGTATTGTTGAATTGCAAGAGTTTATTTTGGATACACAGCCGATCCTTGAGCAATACGGGTTTGAACTGTGTGGGTCCACTTATACATGGATGTGAAACCACCAGTGAATTCACCAGGGAAGCAGTTCAGTGGGCTTTGTTCTTGTTGGGAGTTTTTTGATTACTGACTCCATCTTGTTGCCATAGGTCTATTCAGATTTTATATTTCTTCTTGAGTTGATTTTGGTACTTTGTGTTTTTCATTTGTCCACTTTCACTTGTTTGCATATAATTATTAATAGAATTCTGTTATCCTTATTTCTGTAAGTTCAGTAATGTCCCCTGTTTCATACCTTAGTAATTTGAGTCTTCTTTTTTTATTGTTCAGTCAGCTAAAGATTAGTTAATGTTTCTATCCTTTCAAAGAATTAACTTTTGGTTTTATTAATCTTCTATATCATTTTTCTAGTCTCTATTTTGTCTCTGTTATAATCTGTATTATTTCCTTTTCTCTTGCATTAGGTTTAGTTTGCTCTTCTTTTATGTTTCTTAAGGTTATTGATTAATTTATTTCTTTTTCTTTAAGGTAGGCTATAAATTTCTCTCAGAACTATTTTTGCTGCATCTCGTAAGATTTGGTATGGTGTTTCATTACAAACTTTCATCTCAGAGTATTTTCTAGTTTCCTTTGTGATTTCTTCCTTGGTCCACTGGGTTAAGAGCATCTTGTTTAATTTCCACATTAGTATATTTAAAAAATTTCCTTTTGTTATTAATTTACAACGTCATTGTGGTTGAAAACATACTTCGTATAATTTCAACATTTTAAAATTTATTGAGACTTGTATTGTGGCCTAACATATGGTCTATCTTGGAGAGTGTTCCCTGTGTATTTGAGAGGAATGTGTATTCTGTTGTTGTCGGGTGGATTGTTCCACTGATGTCTATTGGATCTAGCTGATTTAGAATAGTTATTGAGTGTTCGATTTTCTTGTTATTCTTTAAGTCTTTTGTTGATTTTTTTTTGTCTAGCGTCCTTTCATTTCAGCTCCAAGTACTCCGCTGAGCAATCACTTAGGGCAGGTTGGCCAACAATGAATTCTCAGTTTTTGTTCATCTGAGAATGTCTTAATTTCTCCTATGTTTTCACAGTTTTGCCAGATACAGATATGTTCCCCCACCACTGCCGCCCCCCGCCCCACTCAGAGCTCTTTGAATATACCAGCTAATGCCTTTTGGTTTCTACAGTTTCTGATGAGAAATTAGGTATTAATCTTATGGCGGATCACTTGTACATGATGAATTATCTCTCTCTTGGTGTTTTCAAGATTCCCTCTTAGCATTTGGCTTATAATAGTTTGATTGTGACGTGTCCCAGTGTACATATTTTTAGTTCATCTGACTTGGAGCTCAGTGAACTTCTTGGATGTGTAATGTTTTACACCAAATTTCTAGTATCCTGACAATATTTCTTCAAATATTCTTTCAGACTCTTTCTCTTTTTCTCTGAGACTCCTATTGTCTGTATATTGTTGATGGTGCTCCACAGGCCTCTGAGGCTATTTTCTTTCATTCATTTTTTTTTCTTCCTTTTCCTCAAACTGGAACATCTCAATTGACCCAACTTCAAGTTTTCTGAGTTTCTTCTTCTGCCTGCTCAAAATTGCTTTTATCCCCTATAATGTATTGTTTATTTTGTGTACTAATTCTCATGTCCAAATAAGTTTTTCATAATTTTTGTAAAGTATAACTTTAAACTATAACTTTTAAAATTATAAATTTATTAAAAACTTCCTTTTTATAATTGTATCTCTTTATTATATTCTGTATTTGGTGAGACACTCTTCTCATACTTTAGTTCTTCAGACTTGGCTTCCTTAAATCCTTGAGCATATTTAAAATAGTTAAAATCTTTGTCTAGTAAGTTCAATATCTGGGCTATCTGTTGGAAATCTGATTCTCTTGCCCCACCCCATTTGTTGTTGCTGACTTTTATAGCTGTGATTATATTTTAGTGACTTTCATGAACTCATTCTGTAAAATCTATATTCTTTGTCATGTGTGACCACTTATGTGTCTGATTCATTAGCTTAATTGTCAGCTAATAAAATTAGATGAAGAGTTCCTTGAATGCCTAAAACCAAAAAATTGCTCAGTCTTTGCTGAAGGACTCTGTGCGTCTGTTGGGACATGTCTTGGACACTCAGCTAGGCAGCTTCTAACTTTGCTTCTGCCTTCATTCCCTGCTTGCTCAGGTCCTCAACATCAGGCGGAGGTGAGAGATTAGGGTCTCTCTGTTCGTTCGTGAACATGCACACAGTCCTAAACGTGCACAGAGCCTTCTAGATTCCCAGAAATACGTAAGAGTTTTTCAAAGTCCTTATGAATATCTCATTCCCAATCTTTCTTCCAAAGCTTTCTGGTTAGTTTATTGTTTGCTCCAACTCTTACCCATTGCTTGATGTAGCAATAACAGGTAAATATTTTAAATAAATTCCCCACCCCCACCCCAGTAGAGGGTGAGTTCCATAACAGGCAAGATAAAGGCTGGTTTTTTAAATGGGTTTTCCTGGGAGCTATCAGACAGATGAAATAAGGACAATCTGCAAATAACGTCCATTCTGCTCTTTCCCATACCATGAATGTGGCATGTTCTTTTCAAGACTACTGCTGAACTAGGGAGCAAAGTATGGAAATAGCATAAGTTAAAGCACCAAAATGCTTGCTGTTATTACTAACATCTGGCTTTTTTTTAAATTTTTTTAAGTAACTCAGGTTACTGTGATTTTCTGATTTGTTTCTAGAGTCCTGAAAAAATTGACTTTGATCATTTTTTGAAGGCCAGTTTTATTGCTACCTTTATGAAGGGACAAAATTTTAAAATTCCTTAATCCACCATTTTTGCTCTTACCACACTATTACATAATTTTACATCTTAACCAAATAGTTAATAGAACCCAATCATTATGATAATCTCAGACTGAACAATGTACAGTTGTGGTTTGAAACTTTGTTTTCTGTGCTCTCAACCTCTTATACCAAGGACATCCGGCTGAATTATAAAGGATGATATTAGTTCATTTTTTCTTCTTGCCAACATGCACAAGCACTCTACCAAATTTCATGATGTTTATTTACAATACATGTAACTATCTCTGTGCAAGAAAGGGAATTCCTCAATGGGAAACACATAATTTGGTTATATTTTGAAACGCTTATCACAAAGCCTACTACCTAGTAGGTACTTAAGAAATGCGTTTAATAACAAGACTAATGAAAAAAATAGCTCTCATATATTGAGTTCTAATTTTAGCCCAGGCCCTATGCCAAGCACATTTCTAAACTATTTTTTAAAATTGTAAAATATATGAACAAAAGTTTATGTAACATATATGAAAAATTTTAAAGAATATTTAACAGTACTAACAACCTAGCATAAGAACAAAGCATTATCAGTAACTTCAACACATCCTGTGTTTCCCTCTCCATAATCTTAAATTGTATTAATCATTTCCTATATTTTCCTTACACCTTTACCACATGTATATCTACGTATATTTTTTATACTTCATTAAACGTTCTATAAAATGAGTATTATATTATTCTGATTTCTTTCTCAACATTATGTACTTGAAAACCATTCATTTTCTCACTGCTGTACTCCATCATATGGATATATCTAAAGACATTTAAGCTAGCATTATTCTGGATAGAATAGGTTGAAGTAACAAATTCCTAAAGGAAGGTTTAAAAAAAAAAGTATCCAGGATCAAGCCCTACAGTATGCCAACTTTTAGAAATCATATAGAGGCAAAAGAGCCAGGGAAGAAGGTCAAAAAGGGTTGGGCTAATGAAATGGGAGGAAAATTAGGAGAAGGCGGTGCCATGGAAGACTGGAAAGGATAGAATTTCAAACAGAAATGTGTAGAGTAACACTGAGAGTTCAACAAACAGAGATACAGAAGAATCTGCTAGATCTGACAACATATAGCACTGATGAAAAGCTTATCAGGTTAGTTTCGTTGTAGTGGTGAGAGACTGAAACTATATTGGGATACTTTAAAGACAGATGAGAAATAAGGAAGTAAATGACAGCATGTCTAAACCAGGAAAGGAAGTAGAGAAATGGTGTTAGGATCTGAGTAGAGAGTTTTTAAAAATATTATGAACATTACAACATTATGTATGACATTGAGAATAATCCTACAGAGAGGCCAGTTGTTGCTGAAGCAAAATAAAGGGATAACCCAGAGAGAGAAGGATCTAATAAGAAGATGAGAGATGCGAGCCAGAGCATAATGGAGGGAATATCCTGTCATAGAAAGAGAGATAACATCTCAAGTGCAAAACGAGGAAGGAGAGGAGATGGGTGTGATGTTTGAGAATAGGTAAATGAGGAAGATTAATCTAATAGTTTCTATTCTTGGTGAATTATGAAGGATATTAACTGAGAATGTGGGTGAAAAAGTCCTCTGGAAACATGGAAAGTTAAGAGTAGAATTACAAAGCAATATTGAATGTCTGTCTTAGTTCATTTAGACTGCTATACCAAAATACCATAAACTAGGTGGCTTATAAAAACAACAGACATTTATTTCTCCCAGTTCTGGAGGCTGCAAAGCCCAAAATCAAGGCACCAAAAGATGTGTCTAGTAAGGGCCCGCTTCCTCATTGATGGCTGTCTTCTCACTGTAACGTCACATGGTAGAAGGGACAGGGATCTCTTGAGCCTCTTGAGTAAGGGTACTAATTCCATGAATGAGGACTTCATCCTGACAACCTAATCACCTCTCAAAGGACCCACCTCCTAATACCATCCCCTGAGGGGTGAGGATTTCAACATGAATTTGGGGAAACATAAACATTCCAACTACAGCAGTGCCCATTTGAACACTGTAATCATGAATTTCGAGTAAAGTCAATTAGTCCATTTGTGTCATTTTTTCCTCAGGTAATATCCACCTGCTCAAATGAAGGCACAGAGAAAGAAATGGAAAAGTTCAACCCCATAAGGGTTTTGCCATTCAAACACCTTTCCTCTCTGAAAGAAGGGCAGACATGCCTTTTCTAGGTTATACGTATGCCAAATGAAAATAGTTCAAAATGCAAACTATGGAGTAATAGCAAATTTAGGTGTTATATTAATGGATTATTACTTACAATGTTTTATTTTGCCTTAGCACTCAAGATCATATATACCACATTTTGCCTGTGAGTCTTTCACTGATTACCTCAGTTTTTCCCTATGTTGTATTTCCTTTTCCATTAGTGCATTTTCTAAAAACACATCAATAGGATACCGGAGAGCTGCAATAATTGCTGCTCTAGAAATATTTTAATATTTTATTTGAAAAAACCAGGTAAAAAGCACAATAAATTTTTCCCTATAAAACAAAGGAATTCATTCATAGCAAGGTATCAATCTTCTTTCACTGTAGAAATAAATTATACAAAATTTAAGCTCTTGATTTATACTTTATTTTTTGTCTTTTATATATAACACATACTAATCGAAGGGAAAAAACTAAAAATACAGATTTATACCCAAATGGATAATGATTATATAATCATTCTTACTCCAAAAAGAATTGTATTAGGTATAAACAATTATAAACTTCAGATAAATAGGTCATATTCTATAAATACTAATTTGTTATATACAACACACAATCTTCTACAAATACTAGTTTTATGTTATTACTTTTCAAAATATTTCAAACTAGTTATTTTTTTCCTTGTGCTTCAATTTTCTCATTTGTAATTTAGGGACTTACCTGTTTTTATAGATTTACTAGAAATTAAGTTTTTTTTGCTGACAAGAATGTAAAATCAGGCACACTGGGATTTATTCCTTTAAAAATACAGTCATTTTGAATCTTCCTAATAGGTAATGGTCTAAAATCAGAGTCCAGTTACAACATGGGGATAAGACACACTGCCAATTGGCAACTCCTCCTCTGGCAGTTTTTTTCTCCAATGTTTGAGTAGATCATTGTTTCTTTGGTTTGAACACCAGATAAAATGTGTAGTTAGTTGGATTTAGGACCCGAGCTCCACCTTGAGTTCCATCAAAGGCTCCCACAGAGTGGAATCTACCCTGTTTAAATCACTTTTCTCTTCCCTTTTTTTCTAATTATTGCTGAGTGTATATTTAAAATTGCATAAAAATGTACACAGTCAAATACATATAGTACGCCAAAGTAGAACAGAAAGGAGATTCACTGCCATATACACCAGGAGCACAATTCACTGTTATTTTTCTCTCTTCTAACAACTCTTTAAGGGCAGCTATTTTGGGGACAGAGACATAGGCTAGGTTCAAAAAAACTAAGCATGCCTACTCATATTAATAAGAAAGCAAATGAATCTTTAGGTAAGGAGACATTTATTAGGTCATATCCTTATACTAATTCTTAAATTTTGACAAATTTTTTATATGCTGTTAATTTAGAACTAGTCTTGTAAAAAAAAATTCTTCAAACCTTTCATACTACTTTATGCTTCCTGAATACAGTGAAAACTGCAGAGCTGGAGAGATGGCTAGCAAAAAAATATATCATCTCATTTAGAATAGATACACAGCAATACTAGCTCAGGTCAATATGTTACTTACTTCCCTGTTACTGAGACCAAAAAAAAAAAAAAATTATCGGGACTTACAATCTTATGATACAAAGAAAACTGTAACTATCAAATTATAAAGTAAAAATTCAAAGAATAAAAAATAACCTTATGTGTTTTAGGGAGGTCATATTTTGCTAACACAATGAAATAAGATAATCAGGAAAGAAGCGTCTGCACTTGCTGCGGAGATCGGTGAAGAATGTTCTCTGGATCTTTGTATTCATTGATTGGATTCATCACAGCTGCATACACTTCTTGATAGGCTCTGCAAACTAATTCTGTAGATTGTTTTACGATCTGCTCTCTATTGATAAGCAAACAAAATGTAAACACATCATTTGAAAAAAATATATTTACTAAGAATTGTAAGACAGCTTGACACTTGAATCAATACATTTCATTTTCATTATCATCACACATACATTATTTAAGAATCACTATATGGCTACACAGTTAATCCTGATTTTGGGATAAAATATAATTTTGTATTTATTATTTATTAAATCTTTCTCCATTACCATATAGGTTGCAGAGGGCATGGACTTTGTTTTGTTCCTGATATATATTGGACTGCTATATATTTGTGCCTGATATACAGGACTGTTAAATAAGAAACAAAAACTGTGACCCAGTGTCAGTGTATTGACTTTGCAAAAGTGGTAACACATTAAAGATGCTTACAATTGTTCCAACTTATCAACACTTTTATCTCTCAGAAAACTTAAACTGCTCTTTCACCTATAGCTTTTACACTAACAACCACATCTCCTAGCTTTCTCTTCATCTCTCTATATCACCCCAAGCTAAAATGTGACACTTGCTTGCAGCAAATCACAGCTTTCTCACAAATATACATTTCTACAAAAGCACATAAAGAATGAGTCCTGCAAATGTTTACAAAATTATCCAGCTGGAAAAAACAGTATTGGTTCATTAAATGTGCAACAACTCTCTGCATAGTTCCATGACATTAACTTCCTGTCATCCCCAGCTACTCATACTATTCATGCATCACCATGAGAAGATGGTACTAATGGTACTCATGGTTCTCATGGTACTAATTTTCTGATTTTTACAAAAACTAAAATAAAAATGTGTGTTTAAAGCTTTGCTTCCAAACCTCCTTTTCTTGTAGTTTCCTACTTCTGTTAATGGCATAACAATGTTGTATCACTTCAGCTCAGGTTCTAAAATGACCTCTTGCCTGGAGTACACACAAACTCCTATCTATTCTTCCCTCTTTCAGTCTCTTCAATATTCAATCCATCCTAGGCACTGTTGTTAGATTAATCTTGCTGAGGCATACTTTCTATCACATCTCTCTCTTACCTGGGGCTTTCAAAGAGCTTCAATGGCCTCTTTTGGTTTCAGAGAAGCCCAAATTCCTTCTACCATTCAAAAATTATCTAACGCTTTCCCTATCACTACTCTAATTCCAGTGCAACCCTTGACTGTCCTCTGGGCTCTGGTTTGCTGATCTCAGTTCCTTTGCTCCTACTTCATTTTCCTAGAATGCCTCTTTCACCACTTTTAAATGCTCTTAATGTTCAGCAAAAATGTTCTCTCTTATCCATGAAGTCTTGTCTGATCTTTAGAGCTAGAAATAATTACTTCCTTTGTGGAATGTCCATGGCACTTTTTCTGTTCCTTTCATATAGCTTTTACCACTCCTAACTTACAATAAAGCTTCTACATTTTCTTGATGTCCAGATCCCAAAAGCTTTGTATTAGGAAGGGGTTAGTTCTGTATCAAATGGATATGACGGGAATATAACCCAATTTCCAAAATGTACTTTAAAAATTGTTTAGAATTACAGAAATACATGTTGTTCATGTCTTACCTGTCCTACAAAATTTCAACTAACTTGACACTGTTTATGCTCACATGTCCCTTAAAACCGAGTATATTTTGAATATGATGGATGCTGAATAAATACATGTTCACTGAATGCTTGATGGAGAAAAATAACTTTTTCCTTATTTACAGAGTCCTTTTCTGGGCTCTTGAGCCACCACTGTTTTCCATAAATGCTGAATCAGTGGCTATTTCAGGAAAACTGTTTCTTCACATAGTCAGGAGTACATGATTGTGACTAGATAGATTAACGTAATAGTTATAGCAGTAATAGTAATATTGTGTTAAGTTGTCACACAGGTCAATGTCATGAAGTCACCATCAACAGAACACATTCTTTTTCTAGGAATTATGTTTTTTTTAGATAATAATGGATAGAATAATACATTTCTAAGACTATCTGTGGAAATATATGCATCTGTGGTCTAGAAAAGAAAATAGTTGGATGGAATAAGGAAAGAATTCCACTTAAGATCTTGGAACATCTGTACACTGTTCTAATGGGGTCCAAACTCTTGGTGAGTTGGAGTAACTTGACATTTTCCAAAAATTGCTAAAGCTTGCAAAATGACAGTGAGTAGAAGAAAGACATGCTGAGTAAATTTTCTGAGCAGAGTAGACTGGTGCTTACTGGTTGTACTACCTTTCTGCTGAAAGGAAAGGGATGATGGTAGAAACTGGTTTAGAAAACTGCTTAACTAAATGAGGCTTGGAGATTTTTTTTTTTTTCTTTTTCTTTTTTTTTTTTTTGAGACAGTCTCACTTTGTCACCCAGGCTGGAGTGCAGTGGCATGATCTTGGCTCACTGCAACCTCTGCCTCCCCGGTTCAAGTGATTCTCCTGCCTCAGCCTCCCGAGTAGCTGGGATTACAGGCATGCACCACCATGCCTGCCTAATTTTTGTATTTTTAGTAGAGACGGGGTTTCATCATGTTGACCAGGCTGGTCTCAAAATCCTGACCTCAGGTGATCCACCCACTTTGGACTCCCAAAGTGCTGGGATTACAGGCATGAGCCATTGTGCCCAGCCTGGAGATATTTGTTGATCTATTGATTGGTGATCTTTCCTGTAATTAAATTTGCTTGACAATGAATGTAACGAAATAATGCAAAAATTATTTTTCATTAAAAACTACTAGAAACTAGTATTTTAAAACTTTGTTAGATATACATTTGATATCCACTTTTGCAACAAGTCAGATACTGGATTTTAGAAATAGTGTTCTTAGTTCTTTTCTAAGCGCAATAACATAGATTTCTGAGAAGTGTGTAAAGCATTCATTACTCATGCCTCATACTTGTCTATACTCAATCTCAATACAGCATATATTTGATCGTATATAAGGAGTACGCAAAAATAAGGCTATTCCTTCTCATAAAAAGTATAAAATAAGAATAATGTACAATTATAAATATTGAATATGATTTTTAAAAGTTCAGAGTAACTTGTAAATGTATTGTTGAAACTTCTGAAGTAGTGAAATTTAAATTTCATTTTCAAGTAAGTCATAAAAAATTTAAAATTTGCTGAAATTTAGTTGTAACTTGACACGTTTCTAAGCTATATAAATTAGCTCACAAATGTCTGTAAGAATACAGCTGAAAATCCATTGTAAGTTTGCAATAGATAAAATAAAGCAGTACCACATAAACACAGATAATTAAACAAAATCAAGCCAGTTAAAACTAAACAAGTGTTCAAAATTCATTTTAAATTTTGGTGTTAGATGGTATAATATGTCTTCAATCTGCTCCTCAGCTTAAAAAGCCACCGAGATATGGAAGGGGGTTAAAAAAAGAATATGCATAAGGTGGAGAGGATGAAGAAAGCAAAGCCGGTGGATAAAAAGAAATCTTCATGTATTACATGAAGGAAGGAGGAAGGAAAAAAAGCAAAGAATAAGGAACTGCTCCTCCTGGCCTGCTAACTGCCTGCTAAAGCCAACAGGATGGAAATAAAATGAAAAGGGAGACTCTCGAAAGTGAGTCTGAGTCAAAAAAATTATAAAGACCACGAACTCTGGCTGACAGTGTGATTCCACATTTCTGAACAAATATGAGGTCATTTATCACTACCAAAGCAACAGTTTCCTACACTCACTTTTATTAAGTATTTTCTAATCAGTTCTATATGGTACAGTAGAGATAAAATGGTATAGAGGAGTAAATTACTGTTAGAAGGCTTACATTCTAATTGAAGCTCTGCCACTTATTGTTGCCTTGAACAAGTAATTTAACCTCTCCAAGACTTCTTTCTCCACTATAAACCAAATATTGAACTAGTTAATCTTTATAAGGTACTTTGAGCTTTTAAGCTATATTATTCCATTGAGAGGTAAGAGTATTTTAATGAGTTATTGTTTTAAAAGAACTACCTACATGAATAAATACATCACATATACATACACATACATTATTTTAGAGAACTGTTTCCCAAATATGATTTGTAAAAGCATATCAGTTATTTGTATATAAATGAATGTTTCTATAGTGCTAAAACCATTTTATTCTCTTGCCAGTTTACTATATTTTTATTTATAGTAATAATTACTATGTAAATTCATCCTTTATCTTAAAAAGCATATTAAGTATCTGTCTATCAATCAACTGATCTATCTATACTCTGCCAGCCTGCCCAGTCTTAGCCCAAATTATTCACTAATTACTAATATCACATATGAAATACACAGTCTCAAACAATAATGAATCATTATAGTAACAAATAATCAATGTCCAAAGTTTCAAGGATTCTATGACTAAATCCAAAATGACAAACAAATCATCTCAGTTCAGTCGTATGCTTCTGAAAGTTGGGAATGTCCTTATCAACTAAACACCCTATGTACAGGCAGAGAAAACAGTGAATTTTTTTGTTGTCGTTGTTAGCAGTGCATGCTGAATACTGGTTCTAGCATGGGCATGCACTTGATTTTACTTACTTACTATTTTGATCAATCACAGCCTAGCCCATAGCTGACAGGGAGTACTTTCAGGACTGTTTCTGTCCTCTTGCTTTTCACAACACCAAAAGATATGCAAAAAGACCAGTTGAAAGGGGGAAGTAACTTTATTTTATTAATTATACTTTAAGTTCTAGGGTACATGTGCACAATATGCAGGTTTGTTACATAGGTATACACGTGCCATGTTGGCTTGCTGCACCCCATTTACTCATCATTTACATTAGGTATTTCTCCTAATGCTATCCCTCCGCTACCCCCCATCCCATGACAGGCCCCGGGGTGTGATGTTCCCCGCCCTGTGTTCAAGTATTCTCATTGTTCAATTCCCACCTATGAGTGAGACCATGCGGTGTTTGGTTTTCTGTCATTGGGGTAGTATGCTTAGAATGATGGTTTCCAGCTGTATCCATGTCCCTACAAAGGACACGAACTCATCCTTTTTTATGGCTGCATAGTATTCTATTGTGTATATGTGCCACATTTTCTTAATCCAGTCTATCATTGATGGACATTTGGGTTGGTTCCAAGTCTTTGTTATTGTGAATAGTGCCTCAATAAACATACGTGTGCATGTATCTTTACAGTAGCATGATTTATAATTCTTTGGGTATATACCCAGTAATGGGATCACTAGGTCAAAAAACTAGTTCTAGATCCTTGAGGACTTGCCACACTGTCTTCCACAATGCTTGAAATAGTTTACACTCCCACCAACAGTGTAAAAGCATTCCTATTTCTCCACATCCTCTCAAGCATCCGTTGTTTCCTGACTTTTTAATGATCACTGTTCTAACTGGCGTGAGATAGTATCTCATTGTGGTTTTGATTTGCATTTCTCTGACGACCAGTGAGTGATGATGAGCATTTTTTCATGTGTCTGTTGGCTGCATAAATGTCTTCTTTTGAGAAGTGTCTGTTCATATCCTTTGCCCACTTTTTGATGGTTTTTTTTCTTATACATTTAAGTTCTTTGAAGATTCTGCATATTAGCCCTTTGTCAGATGGATAGATTGCAAAAATTTTTTCCCATTCTGTAGTTTGCCTGTTCACTCTGATGGTAGTTTCTTTTGCTGTGCAGAAGCTCTTTAGTTTAATTAGATCCCATTTTCCTACTTTGGCTTTTGTTGCCATTGCTTTTGGTGTTTTCGTCATGAAGTCCTTGCCCATGCCTATGCCCTGAATAGTATTGCCTAGGTTTTCTTCTAGGGTTTTTATGGTTTTAGGTCTACCATTTAAGTCTTTAATCCATCTTGAATTAATTTTTGTATAAGGTGTAAGGAAGGGATCCAGTTTCAGCTTTCTACATTTGGCTAGCCAGTTTTCCCAGTACCATTTATTAAATAGGGAATCCTTACCCCTTGTCAGGTTTGTCAAAGATCAGATGGTTGTAGATGTGTGGTGTTATTTCTGAGGACTCTGTTCTGTTCCATTGGTCTATATCTCTGTTTTGGTACCAGTACCATGATGTTTTGGTTACTGTAGTCTTGTAGTATATATAGTTTGAAGTCAGGTAGCGTGATGCCTCCAGCTTTGCTCTTTTGGCTTAGGATTGTCTTGGCAATGTGGGCTCTTTTTTGGTTCCGTATGAACTTTAAAGTAGTTTTTTCCAATTCTGTGAAGAAAGTCATTGGTACCTTGATGGGGATGGCATTGAATCTCCAAATTATCTTGGGCAGTATGGCCATTTTCACAATATTGATTCTTCCTATCTATGAGCATGAAATGTCCTTCCATTTGTTTGTGCCCTCTTTTATTTTGTTGAGCAGTGGTTTGTAGTTCTCCTTGAAGAGGTCCTTCATATCCCTTGTAAGTTGGATTCCTAGGTTATTTTATTCTCTTTGTAGCAATTGTGAATGGGAGTTCACTCATGATTTGGCTCTCTGTTTGTCTGTTATTGGTGTATAGGAATGCTTGTGATTTTTGCACATTGATTTTGTATCCTGAGACTTTGCTGAAGTTGCTTGTTAGCGTAAGGAGATTTTGGGCTGAGACAATGGGGTTTTCTAAATATACAATCATGTCATCTGCAAACAGGGACGATTTGACTTCCTCTTTTCCTAACTGAATATCCTTTATTTCTTTCTCTTGCCTGATTGCCCTGGCCAGAACTTCCAACACTATGTTGAATAGGAGTGGTGAGAGAGGGCATCACTCTCTTGTGCCAGTTTTCAAAGGGAATGCTTCCAGTTTTTGCCCATTCAGTATGATATTGGCTGTGGGTTTGTCATAAATAGCTCTTATTATTTTAAGATACGTTCCATCAATACCTAGTTTATTGAGAGTTTTTAGCATGAAGGGCTATTGAATTTTGTCAAAGGCCCTTTCTGCATCTATTGAGATAATCATATGGTTTTTGTCATTGGTTCTGCCTATGTGATAGGTTATGTTTATTGATTTGCGTAGGTTGAACCAGCCTTGCATCCCAAGCCTTGCACCATCCCCTTGGTGGGTAAGCTTTTTGATGTGCTGCTGGATTCAGTTTGCCAGTATTTTATTGAGGATTTTCGCATCGATATTCATCAGGGATATTGGTCTAAAATTCTCTTTTTTTGTTGTGTCTCTGCCAGGCTTTGGTATCAGGATGATGCTGGCCTTATAAAATGAGTTAGGGAGGATTCCCTCTTTTTCTATTGATTGGAATAGTTTCAGAAAGGATGGTACCAGCTCCTCTTTGTACCTCTGGTAGAATTCAGCTGTGAATCCATCTGATCCTGGATTTTTGGTTGGTAGGCTATTAATTATTGCCTTGATTTCAGAGTCTGTTATTGGTCTATTCAGAGATTCAACTTCTTCTTGGTTTAGTCTCGGGAGGGTTTATGTGTCGAGGAATTTATCCATTTCTTCTAGGTTTTCTAGATTGTTTGCATAGAGGTGTTTATAGTATTCTCTGATGGTAGTTTGTATTTCTGCGGGATCACTGGTGATATTCCCTTTATCATTTTTTATTGCATCTATTTGATTCTTCTCTCTTTTCTTCTTTATTAGTCTTGCTAGTGGTCTATCAATTTTGTTGATCTTTTCAAAAAACCAGCTGCTGGATTCATTGTTTTGAGGGGTTTTTTGTGTCTCTATTTCCTTCAGTTCTGCTCTGATCTTAGGTACTTCTTGCCTTCTGCTAGCTTTTCAATTTGTTTGCTCTTGCTTCTCTAGTTCTTTTAATTGTGATGTTAAGGTGTCGATTTTAGATCTTTCCTGCTTTCTCTTTTGGGCATTTAGTGCTATAAATTTCCTTCAAACACTGCTTTAAATGTGTCCCAGAGATTCTGGTATGTTGTGTCTTTGTTCTCATTAGTTTCAAAGAACATCTTTATTTCTTCCTTCATTTAGTTATGTACCCAGTAGTCATTCAGGAGCAGATTGTTCAGTTTCCATGTAGTTGTGCGTTTTGAGTGAGTTTCTTAATCCTGAGTTCTAGTTTGATTGCACTGTGGTCTGAGAGACAGTTTGTTGTGATTTCTGTTCTATTTGCTGAGGAGTGCTTTACTTCCAACTATGTGGTCAATTTTGGAATAAGTGTGATGTGGTGCTGAGAAGAATGTATATTCTGTTGATTTGGGGTGGAGAGTTCTGTAGATGTCTATTAGGTCTGCTTGCTGCAGAGCTGAGTTCAAGTCCTGGATATCCTTGTAAACTTTCTGTCTCATTGATCTGTCTAATGTTGACAGTGCGGTGTTAAAATCTCCCATTATTATTGTGTGGGAGTCTAAGTCTCTTTGTAGGTCTCTAAGGACTTGCTTTATGAATCTGGGTGCTCCTATATTGGCTGCATATATATTTAGGATAGTTAGCTCTTCTTGTTGAATTGATCCCTTTACCATTATGTAATGGCCTTCTTTGTCTCTTTTGATCTTTGTTGGATTAAAGTCTGTTTTATGAGAGACTAGGATTGCAATCCCTGCCTTTTTTTGTTTTCCATTTGCTTGGTAGATCTTCCTCCATCCCTTTATTTTGAGCCTATGTGTGTCTCTGCATGTGAGATGGGTCTCCTGAATACAGCACACTGATGTGTCTTGACTCTTTATCCAATTTACCAGTCTGTGTCTTTTAATTGGGGCATTTAGCCCATTTACATTTAAGGTTAATATTGTTATGTGTGAATTTGATCCTGTCATTATGATGTTAGCTGGTTATTTTGCCCATTAGTTGATGTGGTTTCTTCTCAGCATCAATGGTCTTTACAATTTGGTATGTTTTTGCAGTGGCTGGTACCAGTTGTTCCTTTCCATGTTTAGTGCTTCCTTCAGGAGCTCTTATAAGGCAGGCCTGGTAGTAACAAAATCTCTCAGCATTTGCTTGTCTGTAAAGGATTTTATTTCTCCTTCACTTATGAAGCTTAGTTTGTCTGGATATGAAATTCTAGGTTGAAAATTCTTTTCTTTAAGAATGTTGAATATTGGCCCCACTCTCTTCTGGCTTGTAGAGTTTCTGCTGAGAGATATGCTGTTAGTCTGATGGGCTTCCCTTTGTGGGTAACCTGACCTTTCTCTCTGGCTGCTCTTAACATTTTTTCCTTCATTTCAACCTTGGTGAATCTGACAATTATATGTCTTGGGGTTGCTTTTCTCAAGGAGTATCTTGGTGGTGTTCTTTGCATTTCCTGAATTTGAATGTTGGCCTGCCTTGCTAGGTTGGGGAAGTTCTCCTGGATAACATCCTGAAGAGTGTTTTCCAACTTGGTTCAATTCTCCCTGTCACTTTCAGGTACACCAATCAAACGTAGATTTGGTCTTTTCACACAGTCCCATATTTCTTGGAGGCTTTCTTTTTACTCCTTTTTCTCTAAACTTCTCTTCTTGCTTTATTTAATTAATTTGATATTCAATCACTGATACCCTTTCTTCCACTTGATCAAATTGACTATTAAAGCTTGTGCATGCGTCACATAGTTCTCATGCCGTGGTTTTCAGCTCCATCAGGTCATTTAAGGTCTTCTCTACACTGTTTATTCTAGTTAGCCATTCATCTAATCTTTTTTCAAGGTTTTTAGCTTCCTTGCAATGGGTTTGAACATCCTCCTTTAGCTCAGAGAAGTTCGTCATTATCAACTTTCTGAAGCCTACTTCTGTCAGCTTGTCAAAGTCATTCTTTATCCAGCTTTGTTCCATTGCTGGCGAAGAGCTGCGATCCTTTGGAGGAGAAGAGGCTCTCTAGATATATAACTAAATGGAGATATTATTCTCATTTTAAAATATGTTCAAAGAAATTTACTGTATTCTAAATAATTATTTAAAACCGAACTGAGATAAGAAATGAACTGCTTACTTCCAAAAATCAGTGAGCTTGTCATTAATCTGTACTTTAGGATTTTGGTTTCCATAACAACGTGATACAACTTTCATCATTACCATAAACCCAGCATTTCCAGAAACAGATTATTTCAACATCAGGTTCTGTGATCACTAAAATTGAGTTTTATTTTAGCACCACAGTTAAGAGTGCAATCAAATGTGCCACAGGAGAAAAAAAGGCGTTAAGCCTAAAAGCCCAAGAAGAAAAGACAATAATAGTCTTATGAATAACAGATTAGTTAAAATTTTGGTTTTTCTTCATCACCATATAAATATAAGAAATGTCACAATGGGTCAAGACAATTTTTCATCCTAGGTCAGCTATCTGTCTATAAATGAAATTAAAGCATATTTTTTATGAGGCCAAGCTACATATTTCACATAACTGTCATCTATTATCATATATGCCAGACGTCTATGAGCATTCTTTAAAAATAATAAAATAATCTCAACACAGAAAGAGCTAATAAAATACAGTATAGTCTAGTGTTGAAGAGAATAGGGTCTAGAATCTAGATTCAAATCATGGCTCTACTTCTTACAAATTTTTTGACCTTGATACAATTATTTAATCTTTCTAAACAATATTCTCTTTTAAATTGATCGAAAGAATTGAACTAAGTAATCTATTAAAGGATCACTCTCAGTGTTCAGTTCAGGCTGCGGGCTTGGGTGGATGGTGGTGGAGAGGGCAAGTGTGAAAATGGAAAAGTTCAGAGGTTAATGTGATAAACCAGGCACAGATGATGCCACCTTGGGCCAGAGTGCTAACTGTGGAGATGTTCAGAAGTATGAGTCCTCTCTCATATACTTCTTAGATAAATATTTAATGAAATGATTCCATGAGAATTTTGATTAAAGTTGGAGTTATTTACAGATTAACCTGTTACACTAGTGAATTTTTCAGTCTATGAAGAGAGTATGTCTATTTAGTCAGATCTTTTAGAATTTTCAATAAATTTTTATAAGTTTCATTATATAATTTTCCATGTATATCATCAAATTTATTCCTAGGAAACAATCCTGTGACTATTACAATAAAGTCTTTTACTTTTCGTTGTTATAATTAGATATTGCTGGTATACAGAAAAGGTACTAATTTTTGTATGTTAATTTTGAATCTGGCCAAGTAACAACTCTATTTTAGTTCTATTAGTTTGTTAATTGTTTGCCTTTTTTGTTTTTGGTACAGACATTTAAAATTAATAAGTTTTATTAATTCTTTTCAATATTTATGACTCAATTCATTACAATGGCTAGAAGCTCCAAGGTAAACAGATGTGACAGTAAGTATGCATATCTTGTTTTGAACTTTAATGAAAAGGTTTCTAATGTTTCATCAAGTATTATGTTTGCTGTAGATTTTCAATATTCCAACATAGTGTCATGGTACTCTTCTCTAACTGGTTTATGTAGTAAATTCAAGTAAGATTTTTCTTTGTATGCTTTGGCTATGGTGTTTCCTCTCTTGATGCAATGGAATGTTTGATTTTTTTAAATGATTTTTTATATCTTGCAGGCTTTTTATCTAAGACCTACTTAAGCATGACTTTCATCAATATAAAACATTCCCCTTTGACCTTTTATTGACTTACACCCTGAATTCAATTTTGCCTGTTAATATTGCAACTCCTTCTTTCTTTGTATGCCACTTTGTTGTAAATGGTCTCTTGTAAAGGGCATATAGGTGAACTGTGTTTTTTTTTTTTTTTTTTTTTTAAATCTAAACTGACACTCTTGTATGTTAAAATAGGGTAAGTTATCCACATTCATTGTAAAAACTGATTTAGCTTGGAATTTATAAAGAAAAACTTGCTATGACTTTTCTAGTTCTTGCTATGAACTTTCTAGAACTAGAAACATCTAGTTTTTCTTATGTTCATCTACTTAGGATTTCTTATTTCCTTTTTTGCTCATTCTTACATTAGTTTCATGAATGTTTTATCCGTACTTAAAAAGAATGTGTATTTTCTATAGTTTGTGTGTAGTATTTTAAATATTTCTATTAGGTAAAGATTGGTAGTACTGTTCAACTATGAAGCATCGTGTTAATTTCCTATTTTTTTGTATCAATTACTGAGAGGAGTATGTAGAAATATCTAACTGTATTTCTTGATACAGCTATTCCTCATCAATTCTGCAAGCTTATATTTCATGTTATTTGCAGCTCTGCTATTAAATGAACATATATACTACTATATTTTCTTCATGTATTAATCCTATTATATTATAAAATGTCGCTCTTTATCTCTGGTATTATTATCTGTCTGTAATCTA
The DNA here is from genome assembly GCF_028878055.3 of Symphalangus syndactylus. Taxonomy (NCBI): domain Eukaryota; kingdom Metazoa; phylum Chordata; class Mammalia; order Primates; family Hylobatidae; genus Symphalangus; species Symphalangus syndactylus. The sequence goes on along the minus strand of NC_072437.2, from coordinate 77,133,417 downwards.
ATTTTTCTTATAGTAATATAGCTACTCCAGCTTTATGATTAGTGCTTACATGGTATATCTTTTGTCATCCTTTTAAACTATCTCCACCTTTATATTTAAAATGGACTTTTTTATAGACAGCAGATAGTTGTACCAAGCTTTTTCATCCAGTCTAACAATTTCGTCTTTTCGAATGTGTAGTACTTTCACATTTAGTAACAGTTACTTATTAGGCTGCAGTTAAGTCTATCTTCCTGCTACTTGTTTCATACTTGTCTCATTTGTTCTTTTACCCTCCTTTTTCACCTTCTTTTGATACAATTACTTTTTAAAAATTCTATTTGTTCTTATCTATTGGTATGCTAAATAACTTTGTTTGTTTCAATGGTTGTGGGAAGGTTTACAATCTACCTCCAATCAATATTATATATTTCATGGATAACTTAATATCCTTACAATATTACAACACCAAACTTCCACTTCCCTCCCACTGCATCTTTTGCACTTTTGTTGTCATACATTTTATGTGTTTAAAATTCCACAATTAGGAGAAAGATGAGCAAATAGAAGCCTCCAGCGATTGTCCCCCAAGCAGGAACGCCAAATTGAACAACTATCCACACAAAAAATCACTTTCCTAAGAACCAAAAATCAGGTGAGCAATCATAGTACTTGCTTTTAACATCATATTAAGGAAAGAGTCACTAAAGAGGATAAGAAAGATAGTCTTGAATTGCCTACACCATCCTTCCCCTAATCCCTGGCATTGGCAGCATGGCGTGGGAGAGAATTTATGTGCTTGTGGAAGGCAGAGAAAAGAGTGATTGTGGGACTTAGCACTGGAATTTAGTGCTGCCCTGTCACAGCAGAAAGCAACACCAGGCAGAACTCAGCCAGCATCCACAGAGGGAGCATTCAGACCAGCACTAGTCAGAAGGGAAGCCTCCATCCCAGTGGTCAGAACCAGAGTTCTGGCAAGCCCCACCACCATGGGATAAGGTGCTCTGGGATCTGAAATAAACTGAAGGGCAAGTTTTGCGCCATAAGGGCTCTAATTCCTAGGCAAGCTTCTGTGCTTTGCTGGGCTTAGAGCCAGTGGACTTGGGGTGCACGTGAGCTAATGAGACACCAGCTAGGGCAGCCAAGGGAGTACTTGCATCACTCCTCCCACAACCCCAAGTGATGCAGCTCGTAGCTCCGGGTAAGACTCCTTCCTTCTGCTTGAGAGAAAAGCATGGGAAGGACTTTGTTTTGTATCTTGGATGCCAGCTCAGCCATCTCAGAACAGAACACCACGTATAATAGATTCCTAAGGTTCCTGACTCAAGGCCCTGCATACCAGACAGCTTCTCTGGACCCACTCGGAGACAAGGGAAACTCACTGCCCTGAAGGGAAGGACATAAGCCTCACTGATTCATCACCTGCGGACTGCACAGCCCTTGGACCTTGAGGGAACATAGGCAGTAGTCATGCAGTGATCCCTGTGGGCCTTGGGCAAGACCCAGTGCTATGCTTGCTTTGGATCTCACCCAGCACAGTACCAGTGGTGGTGCCACAAAGAGGCATGTATCACCACTCCCCCAGCTCCAAGGCAGCTCAGTACAGAGAGGAAGACTATTTGCTTGGGGGAAAGTAAGGGAAGAGAACAAGAGTCTATGCCTGGTAATCCAGGAAGTTCTCCTGGATCTCACCCAAGACCACCAATATAGTACCCTCATTGAGTCTGCAAGAGCCACAGGGCTTGCGGTGCTCCCTAATGTAGAATGGCTGCAGTGACCAAAGACTTAATTCACAAGTCCCCTTGAATACTTGGAAAGCCTTCATAAGAAGGGCAGGTATAAGGCCCAGACTATGAAGACTATAACACCCACCTCTTCAATGCCCAGACACTGATGAACATCTACAAACATCAACACCATCCAGGAAAACATGACTTCCCCAAACAAATTAAACAAGGCACCAATGACCAACCCCAGAGTGACAGACATATGTGACCTTTCAGACAGAGAAATCATAATAGTTGTGCCGAGGAAGTGCAAAGAAATTCAAGATAACACAAGGAAGAAATTCAGAATCTTGTTTTTTGTTTTTTTGAAATGGAGTTTTGCTCTTGTTGCCCAAGCTGGAGTGCAATGGCATGATCGTGGCTCACCGTAACCTCTGCCTCCCAGGTTCAAGCGATTCTCCTGCCTCAGTCTCCCAAGTAGCTGGGATTACAGGCATGCACCACCACGCCTGGCTAATTTTGTATTTTTAGTAGACACAAGGTTTCTCCATGTTGGTTAGGCTGGTCTTGAACTCCTGACCTCAGGTGATCCAACTGTCTCGGCCTCCCAAAGTGCTGGGATTACAGGCATGAGCCACTGCGCCTGGCCAAAATTCAGAACCTTATCAGATAACTTTAACAAAGAGCTTGAAATAATCAAAAAGAATCAAGCAGAAAGTCCAAAGCTGAAAAATACAAGTGACATGCTAAAGAATGCATCAGAGTCTCTTAGCTGCAGAATTAATCAAACAGAAGAAAGAACTACTGAGCTTGAAGACAGGATATTTGAAAATACACAGTGAGAGGAGACAAAAGAAAAAGGAATAAAAAAAAATGAAGCACATATACAAGATCTAGAAAATAGCCTCCAAGAAGCAAATCCAAGAGTTGCTGGCCTTAAAGAGGAGGCAGAGAGAGATTAGTGCAGAAAGTCTATTTGATGGGATAACAGAGAACTTCCTGAACCTAGAGAAAGATATCAATATTCAAGTACAAGAAGGTTACAGACCACCAAGCAGATGTAATCCAAATAAGGCTACCTCAAGACCTTTAATAATTAAACTCCCAAAGGCCAAAGAAAAAGAATGTAAAAGCAGCAAGAGAAAAGAAACAACTTACAAAGGAGCTCCAATACTTCTGGCAGCAGACTTTTCAGTGGAAACCTTACAGGCCAAGAGAGAGTGGCATGACACATTTAAAGTGCTGAAGGAAAAAAAAAACTTTTATCTTAGAATACCAAATCCAGTGAAAAGATCTTATAAACATGAAGGACAAATAAAAGCTTTCCCAGACCAAAAAAAAAAAAAGGACTTCATCAACACCACATCTATCCTACAAGAAATGCTAAAGAGAGCTCTTCAATCTGAAAGAAAAGGACATTAATGAGCAATAAGAAATCATCTGAAGGAACTAAACACACTGGTAATACCAGGTACACAGAAAAACACAGAATATTGTAAACTGTAACCATGGTGTGTAAACTACTCATATCTTGAGTAGATAGAATAAAAAGATGAACCTATCAAAAATAACTACAGTAACATTTCAAGTGACAGACAGTATAATAAATATAAAGTAGAAAAAACAAATATTTGAAAGCAGGGTGATGAAGTTGAAGGGTAAAGAGTTTTTATTAGTTTTCTCTTGGCTTGTTTGTTTACACAATCAATGTTAAGTTGTTGTCAGTTTAAAATAATGTGGTATAAGATATTATTTGGAAGCTTCATGGTAACCTCAAGTCAAAAAACATACAACAGATACACAAAAAATAAAAAGAAATTAAAATATACCACCAGAGAAAATCACCTTCACTAAAAAAGAGACAGGAAGGAAGGAAAGAAGGAAGTGAAAATCACAGAACAACAAGAAAGCAAATTTTTAAATGGCAGTGTAAGTCCTTATCAGTAATAACACAATGTAAATGGACTATGGTCTCCAATCAAAAGTCACAGAGTGGTTGAATGGATTAAAAAAACAAGACCCAAAGATCTGTTGCCTACAAAAAAAATACTTCATTACAAAAGCAGACATAGACTGAAAAAAAGAGAGATAGAAAAAGATACTCTATGCCACTGGAAACAAACAAAAAAATAGGAGTAGCTATACTTATTTATATCAGAAAAAATAGATTTGAAGGCAAACATAAAAAGAGACAAGTTCAGTATATAATGATAAAGGGGTAAATTCAGCAAGAGGATATAACAATTGTAAATATATATGCACCCAACATTGGAGCACCCAGATATACAAAGCAAGCATTATTAGAGATAATGAGAGAGCCAGACCCCAAAACAATAATAGCTGGAGGCTTCAACCCTCTACTTTCAGCACTGGACAGACTTCCCAGAGAGAAAATTAAAAAAGAAATGTTGGACTTAATCTACACTACAGACCAAATGCACCTAATCAATATTTGTAGAGTATTTCATCCAGTGGCTGCAGAATAAACATTTTCACTTCAGCACATAGATCATTCTCAAGGACAGACCATATGTTAGGACACAATAAAAGTCCATAAAATTTTTTTAAAACGAAATTATATCAAGTATCTTCTCTGACCACAATGGAATAAAACTACAAATCAATAACAAGAATAATTTTAGAAACTATACAAACACATGGAAATTTAACAATATGTTCCTGAATAACTAGTGGGCCAATGAAGAAATTAAGAAGGAAATTAAAAAATTTATTGAAACAACTGAAAATGGAAACAACATACCAAAACCAATGGGATACAGCAAAAGCAGTACTAAAAGGAAAGTTTGTAGCTGTAAGTGCCTACAAAAAAAGTAGAAAAGCTTCAAATAAACAACTTAATGATATATTTTAAAGAACTAGAAAAGCAAGAAGAAACCAAACCCAAAATTAGTAGAAGAAAATAAAGATCAGAGCGGAAATATATGAAATTGAAACAAAAGTACAAAAGAGTGATGAAACAAAAGGTGATTTTTTGAATAGACAAAATTGACAAACCTTTAGCCAGACTAAGAAAAGAACCAGAAGATCCAAATAAATAAAATCAGAGATGAAAAAGGGGACATCACAGCCAATACCCCAGAAATTCAAAGGCTCATTACAGGCTACTAAGAGCAACTATAAGCTTAGAAGAAATGAATAAATTCCTAGACACATGCAATCTGCCAAGACTGAACCATGAAGAAATTCAAAACCTGAAGAGACCAATTAACAAGTAATGAGATCAAAGCCATAATAAAAAGTCTCTCAGCAAACAAAAAGCCAGGAACTGATGGCTTCACTTCTGAATTTTACCAAATGGTTAAAGAAGAACTAATGCTAATTCTACTTAAACTATTCCAAGAAATAGAGGAGAAGGGAATACTTCCACGTTCATTCTATGAGGCCAGTATTTAAATTAACCCTGATATCAAAACCAAAGACAGATTAAGAAAAAAAAAAAAAAAGTACAACAAAAATACAGGCCAATATCCCTGATGAGCATTGATGTAAAAATTCTCAAAATAATAGAGAAAAGCATAGAAAATGATTGTAAAGAATTCTTCCTTTTTGGCCAGGCACAGTGGCTCACACCTGTAATCCCAGCACTTTGGTAGGACGAGGTGGGCGGATCAAAAGGTCAGGAGTTTGAGATCAGCCGGGCCAACATGGTGAAACCCTGTCTCTACTAAAAATACAAAAATTAGCTGGGCACATTGGCAGGTGTCCATATTCCCACCTACTCAGGAGGCTGAGGCAGAAGAGTTGCTTGAACCCAGGGCGCAGAGGTTGCAGTGAGCCAAGATCGTGCCACTCCACTCCAGCCTGGGTGACACAGCAAGATTCCGTCTCAAAAAAAAAAAAAAAAAAAAGAATTCTTTCTTTTTGTACCCATTTCTTACATGCATTATGCTGGGGATAAACCTTCTCTACTTTCGTTTATTTCAAAACATTTATTTCACTTTCAGTTTGAAAGACACTTTTTTTTTTTGATCGATCATTTAAAGTTGACGTTTCTATACTTAGCTTTTTAAAGGTGATGATATTCTACTGTGTTCTGGTCTGCGCTGTTTCTAACAAGAAGTCAGTAATGCCATTGTTCCCTGCAAATGTCTTTAAAAATTTTTCTCTTTATCACTGGTTTTCAATAATTTGATTATGGTATGCTTTGGTATTTAATTTCTTGGGTCTGAGGGTCCTTATTTGCCATAACATTTAGAAAAAAATTCCCCTTTTATTCAAATTTTTCTGCTTCAATTCACTGTGATATCTAATTATACAGGTTAGACTGCTTAGTATTATCACACAATCCTCTAAGACTCCATCTATTTTCCAGCCTTTTAATTTTTTTTCTATCTGTGCTTCAGTTTCTATTGTCCTCTCTTCAAGTTAACTGATCTTTCCCTCTGGAGTGTTCAACTGGCCTATAAGCCAATCTAGTGAATTTTTCATTTTATATACCGCATCTCTGAGTTCTAAAATTCTAATTTTTTAAAATCCCCTATCCTCTCAGGGTCATGTTTTCCTTTAAATTCTTGAACATATTTTTAACAGCTTTTTAAAACACCTTATCTGCTAATTCTGTAAACTTTACCACTTGTAAGTATGTTTCTACTGACTGATTTTTTTCTCTAGGTTTGGCTCATATTTTCCTGCTTCCTCACTGCAATAGCATTTTATCACATGCTTAGCATTATAGATGTTAACACTGTTGATTGTCTGTAACTGTCATCTTTAAGTATGTTATGTTTTGTTCCGGAAGGCAGTTAATTTAATTACAGATCAAGTTGATAATTTAGAGGCTTGATTTTAAGCTTAATTAGTATGAATCTAAAGTAGCTCTGATAGTTAATTTTAAGGGTTAACTTGACTGGATAAGGGATACCTAGTTAGTTGATAAAGCATAATTTCTGGGTGTGTCTGTGAGGGTGTTTCCACAGGAGATTGGCATGTAAGTTGGAAGACTGAGTGAAGAATATTCACCATCAATGGGGCGGGCTCCATCCAATCAGCTGAAGACCTGAATGGAACAAAAAGGCAGAGGAACAGCAAATTGCTCTTTTTCTCTCCTGCAGCTAAGATACTCTTTCTTTTCTTTCCCTTGACATAAGAATTCCAGGTTCTCCAGCCTTTGGAGATTAACCCTGCTTTTAAGGTTTGGACTTTCTGAGGTCTCTAAAGCATTCAGTTCACAGCTGTCCAGTAGTTCTTTTCCTGGTAGTATTTTTTAAAAATTTTACCCCAAACTTGCTTTATTTTTGTCTATATGGATATTCCTGATAGTACAGGTGAATAAAAGAAGGTAGTTAAAAGAAAAAAATATATTCAATTTCTTAAAAAAAAATTACTCCATTATAGGTACATGCTTTATTTCTAGCATATTATTTCTATAATGGAGGAAAAACCTTGAATAAAAGAGTTATCAAAACTTACTCATTTTCCCATATGCTCACTTTAGGAAGCATCTGCATTCTCTTTATTTCTTAAGTTATTATGGAAGTAACTGTGACTCAATAAGCAAAGATTTGTTGAGAACATTTTATATATGCACAACTGTGGTTTCTGTAGTCCAAACTCTATTTTTGTATTGCTATAAGGTGAATATTGGAGATTTTGCATTGAAAATAGAACAAGAAGCTTCAAATTCACTCCAAAGGGAAGAATTCTTTAAAACCATTTTCTTTCTCTATTCTTTTCCCTATTTCCTATACCACCTTGTTTCCTAGCTATTTAAATATATTCAATAGCTTATTCCAAGGCTGACGTGCTAAATCAAAATCTCCTTTGAAAGTCAATCAAACTAAGACAAGACAAGAAAAAGGGAGACATGGGTTATAGGTGTCCCAAAGGTATTGCAACTATGAAGATAAAGTTCAGGAGAAGAGAATATGAAAAAACCAAAAACAGATAGTAGGCGCGCAATTTAAAAATTTGCTTTAGGCCAGGAGTGCTATCAAGCCTGTAACCCCAGCACTTTGGGAGGTCAAGGCAGGCGGATAATTTGACGTCAGGAGTTCGAGACCAGCCTGGCCAACATGGTGAGGCCCCATCTCTACTAAAAATACAAAAATCAGCCAGGCGTGGTGGCATGCACCTGTAGTCCCAACTACTCAGGAAGCTAAAGCAGGAGAATCACTTGAACCCAGGAGATGGAGGCTGTAGTGAGCCAAGATCATGCCACTGCACTCCAACCTGGGTGACAGTGCCAGACTCTGTCTCAAAAAAATAAAAATAAGAAAATCTCCTTTAATGTTAAAATCTTTTGTTTTTTTGAGATGGATTCTTGCTCTGTCACCCAGGCTGGAGTGCAGTGGCGCGATCTTGGCTCACTGCAACCTCCACCTCCTGGGTTCAAGTGATTCTCCTGCCTCAGCCTCCTAAGTAGCTGGGACTACAGGCATGCAGCACCACACCAAGCTAATTTTTGTATTTTTAGTAGAGACAGAGTTTCACCATATTGGCCAGGCTGGTCTTGAACTCCTGACCTCATGATCTGCCTGCCTCAACCTCCCAAAGTGCTGGGATTACAGGCGTTCAGTGAACCACCACACCTGGCCTGATGTTAAATCTTAAATGTGTAAAATGCCCTATATTTTCAAAGCAATCCTGATTTGAAAATAAGTAGCTAAATTTATACCATAATTTCTGTTCATCTAAACAAATATTGAAAATCATGTTGCAGATCACATTTAATTTTTGAATACTTTGCAAATAACATTTAAAAACATTTCTGAATGAAAACAGAGGTAAATAGGTACTAAGAAATTTCAAATTCTTGTTTGTAGTATTAATACTTATATAAATAATATGCATATCTCAATTTTAAATGTCATAAATAGTAAGAATTCATAATAGGATGTTAGGCACATATCAAAAAATAATTTAAAAAACTAAATTAAAAATTCACATTTAAAAAAAAGTACCAAAACTTGTTCATTTGTCTGATAATAAAATAAAGTTTGCATTGTTACCGTTGGACAATAGGACAATAAAAGTAAATGAGAAACTAAAATATTCTCTTCAATAATGGAAGACAAACATTTAATTTCAAAAATGATTTAAGCTTAGGAAATTTGACAAGTTTCTGAGGCAAAGGACTCAAACAGATCTATATACAATACTCAATCCCACTGCTGGTTCAACAGCTTTTTTAAACTATTACCAAGACTAAGAAAGAAAAATAAAATTTTAGAAGAGCCTAAGAATGTATAATTTTGAAATTTTGTGGAATGCTGCCAAACTCCTCTTTGAAAAGATTGTACTAATTTATACTCTCATTCAAAAAAGTGTGAAAATGCCCATTTTCTCAGACCTGTTCCATTAGTATGTAATCAATGTTTTATTGTCAGCAGTCTGATAGATAAAAGTTCTCAGTGTTGTTTCAGTTTGCATTATTTGATAATTACTATTTTCTCACATATTTACTTGCCATTTCCATTACTTCTGTGAGTTGTTCAAATATTCAGTGCCTGTTTTTCTACAATTTGTATGAATTTATAGGATCTTACTATATATTAAGGATAATATATTAAGAATAATTTATGTTACATATTTTGCAAATATTTTTCCATATTATTGTTTATATTTTAACTTAGTTTATATTATCTTTTTCTGTAAAAACCTTAAAATGTTACAGAGCCAAATCTGTCCATCTGTTTCCTTTACAGCAGCAGTTCCCAGTGTTTTTGGCAGCAGGGACTGGTTTTGGGGAAGACAATTTTTCCGTGGACAAGAAGTTGGGGGATGGTTTTGGGATGAAACTCTTCCATCTCATAAGGAGCACACAACCTAGATCCTTCCAGGCACAGTTCACAGTAGGGTTCGTGCTCCCAACAGGCCACAGACCGGGGTCCCTGGCCCGGGGCTGGGGACCCCTGCTTCACAGCATCTGAGCTACATGTCATCTTTTAAAGTACATTAAAATCTCTCTTCAATCATTATATTATGAAAAGAATAACAGTATATTTCACATGTAGTGACACGGCTAACAACATTCAAATATTATGTACTGAGACACGGTTAAGTCAAAAAGAATTACAGGTATTCAGTTAAAAATTTAATAATTTAAGAAGCACATTGGCCAGGCACAGTGGCTCACGCCTGTAATCCCCGCACTTTGGGAGGCTGAGGCGGGTGGATCACGAGGTCAGGAGTTCAAGAACAGCCTGGCCAATATGGTGACACCCCCAAGTCTACTAAAAATACAAAAATTAGCCAGGTGTGGAGGTGGGCGCCTGTACTCCCAGTTACTTGGGAGGTTGAGGCAGGAGAATCGCTTGAACCCGGGAGGCAGAGATTGCACTGAGCCAAGATCACTGCACTCTAGCCTGGGCGACAGAGCAAGACTCCGTCTCAAAAAAAAAGAAGCACATACAAATAACCTGAGTCACAGCATAACAGTTTCTTTGGTAATCTCTTAAGTCTTTAGAATTCTGGTTATGTAAATAGTATAATATCTTTTAGGATAATACAACATAAAGGTCACAAAAAAACATTAAATTCATTTACTCTAGTCACTCACCTAAAAAGGAACTTTCCTAACTCTGTGTCTGAGAAAAAAAAAATGGTCCATCGATTTCCAGCCAATTCTAATTGATACCAAATTCTGCATGGTGAATTAAAAAGCTGCTTCTTTGCTCTATTTTCTGCTGTAGTTCTATGCTCAAGAACAGAAAATAAGTATATCACCTCTATAACATTACATTCTTTTAGATATCTGAAATGTTTTCTTCAATAGTTCTTTCCTTACTGTACATTTCAATGTAAATATTTGTTTGCATGTTTAACTGACCTGTTAGGTTATAAGCTCCATGAAAACAGTGCAAATGTCTTTTAAGCCTTAACTCCTAGTGCCTGTTATGTAGAAAACACTTACTGCACTGCTGTTTGAATAGAAAGAAAAAAAAATGTGTAGATAATGTTGCCTAATTTCTTACCTATAGACAATTTTGCCAATATTTTTCTTAAAATCAAGAAAGATCATATAATCTCTCTGTTTCTTCTAATTGTTATATTCTAATATTTTAATGTAGGATTCGGTGTCCTGAATACATTCCTGATAAATGATATTGAGTAATTTTATATCTACAGAAAACTACCTTAGATTCAAAATAGTCTATAAATCAGTTCATCTGCATTGCATAATGAATATATTATTCATTTTCCATAACATATTCAACATTATTCTGACATGTTTGTTAACATAAGGGAATTTGGTATTACAGCTAATATAGCTTCAATTATATTCAAAGTAATTTTAACAATCATGTGCTAATTATTTTGGAGTGACATATAGACATGGAATAAGTACAGACATGTTCAGATCTCATCCTTTGGCATGCCAAGGCAGAAGAAAGGTTGAGAACTATAGATTTTCAATGGTAAACTGTCTATTCTTGAAAATAATTTTTTTCCAAAAAATGTACTTGATATTTAAAAATATGTGAATCTTTACCAACTACTTGGGACCAAAAATACTTACTTCACTGTGGCACTTAGAAGAAAGTTCAGCTGTGGTATTAATAGGTTGTCTGGGGCTGACAGATAACGATCAAACTGAACCTAAATGAAACAGAGAAATACAAAATGTAAAGTACATATACGTGCTAACAAACATCTCAAATATAAACATCTCTTTTAAGAATTAAATACTTGAGAAAAATTCCATACTCTAAATAACTAGAGTGTTCAAATTGTGTATTTCCTAAACATTCTAACTAAAACTCCCTAAAACTGTCAAATCTGTAATATAGTCAATATTAGCAATACTTACTTTTAAAATCCTGAATCCAAACCATTCATTTTAGTCTTCCTCACAAAGCTTTTAAGTAATAATATTAACAAGAAATAAAGTCATCAGGTTTCAGGTCTACCTGTTTCTTGATTTTACTATATTTGTTCATTAATGCATTCATTAGTTCAACTAATACCTACCATTGAAAAGGTACTATATTAAGTAATGGAAGTATAAAAATGAGCGAAAAAAGGATAGTCCCTAGCTTCACAGAGCTTATGGCCTAGCAAGAGAGGTGTTAAACAGATAATAATATAAATAAATATATAATTACAAACTTTGTTAAATGCTATTAAGGAACAAAACAAGGTACTATAAAGCATAAATCAAGGACCTAGTCTGTGGATTTGGCAAAAGCATCTCTCAGGGAAGGACATTTGAAGTGAAACCTTAAAGATGAATATACATTAAGTAAGTGGATTGATGGGTGGGGAGTTGAGGGAGAGGAGACAGCATGAAGACTTGAGGTGGGAAGGACAACAGTTAAGTAGAGATCATGTAGGACTGGTATGCTTATTTAAGGATTTTAATTATTTTAAAAGCACTAGTAAACCATTGAATTTAAGTAAGGGAGAAATCTGATTTAAGTTTTAAGTAGCTAAATCTGGCCATAGGAAGACAGAATGGAAGACTGCAATAATAGGTGCAAAGACACCAATTAGGTACCTTAGGTACCTACTGCAGCATTTTTAGACTATAGGGGCAATCAAGGTGAAAGAAGTAAAGATATTTGAGGATCATCAGGACTTGGTTACTGATAGAATAAAGGGATGGAATCCCAGATTTTGGATATGTATAAATTAATTCACCATATTATCATAACACATAACTGTAATCTTCATTCATTTATTTGTGTAGTAGCTGCACCCCTTACTAGATCATATCTGTTTTCATCCCAATTCTTAGTATGATGCCTAGAAAATAGCAGAAACTCGGTTAATAACTATTTAAATGATAAATGGATAGAAGGTCTTACAATTTTCTGAGTTAATAATGCCTGGAAGAGGACTTAGGTTTAGGGTGGAATGCGCAGAGTTAGTTTTGGACATGCTGAATTGAAGTGCCCTAGGAACCCCTAAACGGAGACAACAAATGGTTGTATATAATCACGTATTAAATACAAAACTCAAGCAAGATTTGTTTCTTTAGAGACATCGTATATTCATATTCACTTTAATTGTTTTGAAAATTAACACCAGGAACATGAAGAATTTTTAATGGCATTTCAAATATTTTATGAGTTGTATTACAGGCTGGATATGTGTCAAGAGAGAAGGAGAAACAGAGGAAGGGAACACACATTTCGTACTAACTAATGTTACAGATCTAAGTGTGAGCATAGATCTTCATTTTTGGGGGGTTAATACCTTGAAGTGGAATTGTACTGGATAGTATGGTGAGTGTATATATAACTTCCTAAAAAACTTATATCTTTTAATGTATCTAAAATTCACTTTCATCTATTTTTATTTAAACTTTTTAATATCGAATTTTCTTTGCATTTCTAATTTTTGCTATGTTTTTGTTTTATATATAGAAGTTATAACTGTTGCTTCTATATAGTGTCTTTTATCACGACATAATGTTTCTTATTTGTCGCATTCAGTCTTTTTAAATTCTACTTTATCTAATAATCATATAGATAGCTCTACCTTCTTCTTTGCATTTGTTAGGTATCTTATGGGCCTATCCTTTTGTTTTCAGTTAAATTGAGTTCTGGAAGATAATATATAGGAAAGCCTTGGCATCAAAAATTGTTGGAAAATTTATAAACCTTCCGAGAGAACTATCTATGAAAGTCAGGCCATTGTGGTAGTGAGTATATGTGAGTATTTTAAATACTTAGGATCACTAGTTTAGTACAGTAGTTAAACCCACAAGCTCTGTAGGCCAACTTCCTGGATTGAATGGGGATGTCATGAGGAATAAAGAGTTAATACATGAAAAGCACTTGCTATGCTAATGTTAATGGCTGTTGTTGTTCTTTGTTATTATTATTACTATTACTAGTAGTACTATCATAAAACTTCCAAAAGGGATCATTCCTATGAGGGATAGAGCTATATGACTTAAATTCATACAATGAATGGCTATGCATATGAATACTATGCATATGAGGAAAGTATATATATTTAAGACACAGAAACACACTACAAAAAGTAGTGATCATGCAAAAAGGAAGGTACAAGATCTCCACCTGAAAAGAAGGAAGGTAATAAAGTGGAAATTCAGTGAGTCTCAAACTAAAGAGTAACATACTGTTTTAAGAGTGGAATCTAATTTCGATTTTCATGTCAGGAACTTTAAACGAAGGATCAAGGTAGTAACAAGCTTATAATGATATACAGCCTAATTTCTTCATATCTGTCATTCCTGTTTCTCACTTAAATTAGGAATAAAACTCTAAAAATAAAGAGTAAACAGTAATCCTAAACAGTAACGATGAGACTATCAGAGCATAGTGGAACACTACTATGAATGTAAGACTTGGCCAGAACTGCTCAATTAAAGGAATACAGGCTCAGTCATTATTATTGGACCCAATGTTAATACAGCATATCAAGAGATAAAAAGTGTCACCCAGAATGAAATTATCACACAGCAAAAAATGAAGACTATTGATCCATAAGGAAATCTAAATTAAAATGTTTTATTATACACTTACCATTGCAGCCTTCAGTGTCACAGAATCTAGGTTGGGCATATTAGCTAAACAGCCCTATTTAAAAAAAAAAAAAAAAAAGCAGATCCAATACGTAAAAAAGGAGATATACATTTCATTTCACTTACTGAATATAGTCCATTAGTGCACTGCCCAAATTTGGAAAATCATTTAGCTTATTTCCAAAGAACTCAAGTGTAATTTCTTCAATCTCAATAAGATCAGGGACTGTGATTTGTTGGAGGGAGCAAGAGGTGCTCAAGTTTATTAACAACAGAAATATCATGATACTTTAAGTTTACTCATACGCAAGAAAATGAAAGCAATGAAGCACTGGAAGATGCCAGTGACACATGGAGGCTTGAACAGTTTCACTTTGATACTTTTAGAAAGTACAGAAAGGCAGCAAAATTGGTTCCTACTGGTAGAATTTGCTTACTACTTCGGCAAAGAAAAATTGAAAAGTTGTGTTTTAAGAGCTTCATTTAAGAGTTTCTGGGCCATAACATAGTCTTCATGTTAATGCCATTTGAATGAGTTCTTTGCTTTCTTAAGAAAGATGGCTTACATGGTTTTCTGAGGTTCCCACCACTCCTTTATTTCTACTAGGGTTCTATAATTTAACAAGATCATATGCTGGCCCCAGAAGTGACTACCTTCTCAAAGTAATGGGCAACAATTTGCTAAATTAAAAAGAAGATGACTGCTATTTATACAGTAATCTGCACATTCAATTAACTAATGTGATATAGGAATCTGAAAAATTTACTAGTATGAATATTCTTTAGACATTTTATAATACTAATTTTTGTATATTTTCATTACTTTTAACAAAAACTATTTTTAATAAAAAGGATTGTTAATACTGTGGGGCACTCTACCATATTTTAGGAAGTCATCTAAGAACTATGCATGTATTATGTCTTAAGAACAGCCCTATGACACAGATACTATTATTACCCCCAATCCACAGGTAAGGAAACAGATACAGAAAAATAAGTCACTTTCCCAGGAAAACATAGCTAATATGTGGTAGAGCCAAGAATCCAGAGTGCAGCTCTAGAAGCCATACTCTAAACTGGCATGTTCTTAGAATTAGGAAGGAACATCTATGCACTTACCTGTTCAGGTTTATGTTGCTGTACAGTGTTATAGATGTAACTCAAGCCTACCCTAGTTAAAACATAAGAGGCTTGCTCATTTATAAGTGTGTCCAAATGTGCTTCGATCTAAAATAAAACACAAAGAAAACATTTTACAAGAAGAATGACACTGACGAGAGTAGATGCAGTGCCTTGCATTGGCACTGATGATGAGGCACAGGGATCACCTCTGTAACAAAGCCTCTTTCTTCCCCCAAACAGTAAGTCTTTCTATGAAAGGGGGAAAAAGTCTTACTTTAAAAATTATAAACAAGGAAGATTCTAGGACTATCCTCCAGTCACAAAATTTGGGTCGTTTCTCAGCTCTTTTAAAAGCTGGTAATAAACAAAACACAAACAAAAAACACTAGTAAACAACAACAGTATAAAATAAAATAGGAAGAATTGCGAGATGAGGGCCTGATGTTCCTGACCTCCTGTCATCCTCATGCTTCCAACTTTCTAGACTGACTTAACAAATCAAATATACCATCTAGAGAAGCCTAGAGGAAATCCCATTACAGCTCAGGTAGTAAATTCTCCTGAGGATAAGGCAGGTCTGTGACAAGCAGGGAAGAGCTGAGGGCCCAGTAGAAACTTAACTAAAGATTTCAGGTTCAGGAACTACCTAAGAAGATGCAGCTAACAGATGTGAGTAGTATGGGCTCCCTAGCTTTGTGCTATTTTGGGGGACTCCAACTAACGCTAATGGAGATAAAAACCACAGAAGAGAACTACCTTGATGGGTTGAAACATTCCCTGGTGAGAAAAAGCTTGCTCTTCTTTTTTTTTTTTTGCCAGCACAATCCTGAGTCTAGAGGTCTTCCTTCTATTCCTCACCAGAATGTTCCCCCAGATTTTACCAGTTTGCTTGCTAATGACACAGTACACTGTCAACTACGATATCTGTTACCATCTAAATGATTGCCATTTTCAAAGCAACTCCAGTAGCTCTGCTCTTCCCCCTAAAAAACTTAGAAGTGATTTAAAAGAGGTGAGGAAGCTAAAAGAAAGCCCTTGTGAATAATCAGAACAAGTATGGTTTCTTTCCTGAGGCAACACTACTGAAAGACATAAAGTACAAATGCTCAAGGAAGTAAAATTAGAGCCCTTACTTGCGGGATTTACTAGAAACCAAAGAAAAACAAAGTGTGCAAAGGTAAACACTTAATGAAGGTGAAAAAGAGTTACTGCTAAGCATCAAATCAGCGATCTGAAAGAAAAATGGAAGGAAAGTAATACAGAGCAAATATCAAAGAAATAGATCAAAGTAAAGAGATTTAAAAAGAAATTAGAGGGCAGATCCATAAGATAAAACCAACCAAGGACAGGGGCTTGAAAATATAAAAAGTAACACATAGAAAAGTGACGATTAAAGAAATAGAACTCTTTACTAAGCAAAAGAAAGGTTTGAATCTTTACATTGAAATGGTTCTCCAAAGTCCAAGATGCAAATAATTTTTAAAAAGAGACATACCAAAAATACTCTGGGAAAACATATCAACTCAAAGGAAAATCCCTGTAAGTTTCCAGATGAAGGGACTAGATTACTAAAAACAAAAGAATTGGACTAGCCTGGACTCCTTGCTTGAAACACTGGAAGAAGCTATATAAGAGTGGGAAAAAAATAATAGGTTATTGGTAGTAAACGTCCTAAAATCAAGAATCCTTTACCCAACGAGGTAAAATTGTTACTTTGGAGAAATGTGATAAACCACACCTCCACACATCCACACCCTTGTATTGTCCTCTATCACACTGAATCCAGGCTGTTCTATGTGGCCAGTCTTGGCTGACAGCACACTAACAAGCATAATGCAAGAATAGTCCAATAAGCACTTCCACACTGTGATTTGTCCACTTAGAATACCCACTCAAGGGGTCTGCCAGTGGGGTCTGAAAGGGCACTGGGAAAATTGCTGGTGGAGTCTGGAGAAAGGGGAACCTGAATTATCTGCTGACAGAACAATTACTGAAAATGCTGCCAGGACTAACAAAGATCTGGCTCAAGAGATTTCTGGAGGATGTTGAAACACATGTAAAAGTCCAGTTGACACATCCAAAGGTGGCAAAAATAAACAAGGACATAGATAACGTGAATAAACTAATAAGCTCAATTTAGCACACAGACCAAGAAGAATTTTACCATGCATAAAATAGCTATGGAACACATAAGAAACATAGATAATTGGTGATAAAGCAAATTGATAAACACCTGACATATCTTAACATCTTAAGATTTAGATAAATGGCAGGGATTTGGGCTTGACTTAGTGACAAATACAGAAAAATGTGACATTTCTTAAATAAAAATGTTATTAATTCCACAGAAAATGAAAAAGTTATCCAAGAAAGGTAAATTAACCATTCTTCATTACATGGCTCAGTCACCAATAATGTTTACATAGTAATAATAATTTAACAAAACATTGATCTAACCAAAATTTATAATATAGCTACATTGGGAGGATGGGAAAACTCTTAAGTATGACCATATTCTTATCCAGGGGAGTTGGGGGAGTAGCAGTAGATAACTAAATTTTCATTGTTCATTTCATTTCACAATGTATTAGATTATATCTAATTTAATACATTAGATATAAAACTAAAAAAATCTATAAGTAGAAATACACATAACTGTTTAGAATTACAAATATAAATACCAAAAGAAGCAACTATAAAAACTGAAAGAAATTGTGCTTTTGAGGGAGAAATGAGAAAGAGATGTTCAGGGTGGAGAGGATGGTACACTGGCGGCTTTTCATAAGAAGTTCTGTAGAATTATTTGAACTTAAACCACAAATATGGAAAATTCTGATATATTTATTTTAAAAGAAAAAACTAAAAATTAGAAAATATAAATTTAGATATATCAAAACTTATTCCTATACCCACTGTCAAACTATTGATATATGTGTGATAGCACAGAACATTCAGAGTTGTTTTTTCAAAAAACAGTATATTTACCAATAATCACTGCTTAAAATTGGAATCCAACTATCTACTAAATTTTACAACTGGCTTTGTTTTAGTCATCATATACACTCTTAAGTGATAACCATTTGCTTTATAGGACTCAAGAACTCAAGTGATTGGTATAGCAATTTGTAATGTTTTGCCTAACACTGGTTTACACATAGATAAAAATATATCTGTCCTCTGTAACACATTTTGCATTAACTATGCAGCTTGAAAAATATAGCATATTATTCACAGTTCAGAAACTAAAATCCGCATACAGAATAACTGTTTAAATTAATCAGAAAAGCTTCAATCTACTATCACATACTATGCTATGAATCAAGTATTTTAAACACTACACATTCTGGTTCCTCTAAAGCTGAAAACCGAAATACTGAATTTGTGTGTGTGTGTGTGTGTTGCATATGTGCGTGTGTGTCCTTTCATCAGATGATATCAAGGGATCTATAGGAATTAGGTCATTAAAATTAGTTAAACCAATAACTTAAAGCTATCACATAGAGAAAAAGATTCAATCATAGTAAATAGTTATTTTATAGAAAAATTTACCTGAAACTGTAGCATTTCTAGACGTCTGTCAGTGAATTCAAATAGAGCTAATGTTGTCTTCATCATATATAGTGAATTGACCATGAAAGTGGCCATGTCAGCTGTGCCTAAATTGCTGGCTGATACAGTACACATCTGTAGGAGAGGATCCAAGACACATGATAAAACCTACAAATGAAAAATAAAATGAATTCTTTATTTCTCATTCACTGATATGGTTTTGGGTTAATGATACTTAATGCCAAACTAATTGCAAGGAAGCCAATTTATAGAAGCACATAGGAAAAGATTAAACATAAATCAATGCTTTTTAAGTTATGAGAACTGGTTTAATATTTGATGGAAAATCAACAGTAAGAAAGGGACTGTCAAAGTATATGAATTACAAAATTCCAGAACTGAAACAGAGTGTACAATAGAAGAGCAAAAAACAATCATTAAAAATGAATTTATAACATACCTGCACAAAATCAGCTTGACGAGCATCTAATGGTACAACTGAAGAATCGTGAGATGCTAAAACTTCACGCAGCAACATGAGTGTCTGATTTAGTGCAGAACTTGGTCCAAGATCAGGTGGTGGGAGTTCAACCTAAAATAAGAGATGATTTACCCACTCCTTATACTTTTTCCACTAAATTTTAATGTATAAATATAAGTTCATAGTAAAAAAAAAATAAAAGTTATAAAGCACAGACTCACACATTGGAAACCTATAATTTATCAATAGCTTACTGTGAACTATATTAACAGCACACAAAGTGAGAGAAAAGTTTTTTGTCAGCTTATCTCAGAATATGTCACCTTGTACTCTAAAATTCAAAAAATTAATTTGAAAAGTTAGTGTTCAATTGAATCGTAGAATTGTATTTTAATATGGATTTAAAATGGCCTACTGTTTTATTTTTTAGCCCAAATCATAAGAAAAAAGCAGTCCATAGACCAGCACTATCCCAACTATAATATAATAGAGAAACGTCATAGGTTAGGGGTTCAGGAATTGACAGTTCAACAAGCACCCTAGGAGTCTCTCAAGAAGGTAACCCATGGGTCCCACATTTTGAAAATCACTTCACAGAAACAGTATAACATTACCATTAATATCTTGGGCTCTAGAGTTAAACACATTAAGTTCAAATCTTGGATCTATCACTTACTAGTTGTGTAATCTTCAGCAAGTTACTTAACTTTTCAGAGGTTCAGAGGGACTCTGTAAATATTAAATGAGATTGTTGCATGGCTGAGTAACATGCCTTGCACTTACTAAATAGAAGGTATGCCAAGTTCACTATCCTTATTTGGTGGCACCATGATACATAAAAAGAAGTGCCTATGAATTTCTTTAAAAATGTTTTCAGAATACTTACAATGTTAATAAAGTAACATTTTGTGAATTTTTAAAAAATAGCACTTAGAAGACAATGTAAGAGACTATATCCTAGTGGCAGGTAGGCAGAAAGGTGTAAGAATTTTCAAATACCGGCGTTTATTATAAGATTGTTTCATGTAGAAAGTTAATACATAAGTGACATCACCAGGAATAGCAAAGTAAGCATGTCCAAAAATACTCTCTCCTTCATAAAAACAACAAGAACAAAAAAATCATAAGACATGCAAACAAACAAGAAAATACAGTCCATGCACAGCATGCACAGCAAAACACCTCAATAGAAACATTCTCTGAAGTCCAGATGTTAGATTTACTAGACAAAGACTTTAAACAAGCTATTTTAGATATGTTCAAAGACTGAAGAAAATCGTGTCTGAAGAACTAAAGTATGAAAACAATGTCTCACCAAATGGAGAATATCAATAAAGAGACAGGAATGATAAAATATAACCAAAGAGAAATTCTGGAGTCAAAAAGTACATAACTGAAATGAAAAATTCACTATAGGGTTTTTTTGTTTGTTTTTGTTTTTTGTTTTTTAACAGGGTCTTTCTCTGTCACTCAGGATAAAGTGCAGTGGTGCAATCACAGCTCACTGCAGCCCATGCTCGAGTGATCATCCCATGCTCGAGTGATCATCCCATGCTCGAGTGATCATCCCACCTCAGTCTCCCAAGTATTAACAGCTAGGACTGCAGGCACATGCCACCAAGCCTGGCTAATTTTCTTTTTTGTGGAGATGGTAGTCTTGCTATGTTGCCCAGGCTTGTCTCAAACTCCAGGGCTCAAGTGATCCTCTTGCCTTGGCCTCCCAAAATGCTATGATTACAGGTGTGAACTGCTGTGCTTGGCCTTACAGCAGATTTGCGCAGGTGGAATAAATAATCAGTGAACTTAAAGACAGGAACTTAAAGATTATTAGTCTGAGAAACAGAAAGAAAAAGAATTTAAAAAAA
Source organism: Symphalangus syndactylus (assembly GCF_028878055.3). NCBI lineage: Eukaryota > Metazoa > Chordata > Mammalia > Primates > Hylobatidae > Symphalangus > Symphalangus syndactylus. The sequence continues at coordinate 77,112,240 of NC_072437.2, read as the reverse complement.
TGAACAGAACATCAGAGATAAGACACCATTTAACAATGTAAGTATAAAGGGGAATCTCAGAAGGAAAGAACAAAGAAAAAAAGGCAGTGAAGAAACAATGACAGAAAGCTTACCCATTTTGATTTTAAAAAACACTAATCAACATCCAAGAAGCGAACTGACCCCCCAGAAGGATAAACTCAAGAGACCTACAGTAACACACGTCATAATCAAACTGTCAAAAGACAGATAATCCTGAAAGCAACTAGAAAGAAATAACTCACTATGAACAAGGATTTATGACAAGATCAATAGCTGATTTCTTATCAGAAAACATGCAGGCCAGAAGCCTGCATATTGGATGACATATTCACAGGCTGAAATAAACTGTCAACCAAGTATTTCAAATTCAGCAAAACTATTCTTCAAGAATAAAGGAGAAATTAAGACACTCCAAATAAAGGCAAAAATTCTTCACTAGCATACCTGTCCTACAAGAATACTAAGGAAAACGACACTAGAAAGTAACTTGATCCACATAAAGAAATAGAGCACTGGTCAAGGCTCCAACAAAGATAACTATAAAAGACAGTTTTAATGTATTTTTTGTTCATAACTCTAATTTAAAAGAAAACTGTATAAGGCAATAATTATAAGTCTATGTTGATGGGCATACAATGTAATAAGATTTAACTGTATTAATAATGGCATAAAGGAAGAGGAGAATGGAGCTATACAGGAGCAAAGTTTTTGTATACTATTCAAAGTATGTTGTTATAAATTAAGATGCTAATTGTAATTCCCAGGACACCACTCAGGAAATATAACTAACCCTATACCCACATACATATATGTTTAAATAAGGGAATTAAATTAGTAGACTAGAAAATATCTACTCAATGTAAAAGAAGTAACAGGGACACAGAGAAAAAAAATCATTTAAGACATACAGAAAACAAAAGGGCAAATTGCAGACATAAATCCTACTCTACCCTCAATTAAATTAAGTGTAAATGGATTAAACATGACAATCAAAAAGCAGAGACTAGCAGATTAATTTGAAAAACCACACCATGTACCAACTATATGCCAACTTCAAGAGACATACTTTTAAGAGAAAAATAAATTAGATGTAAAAGGATATAAAAAGATACACCTTGCAAACAATAACTGAAAGAAAGCTAGATTAAATTAGCTACACTAATATACTAATTATCAGACACAACAGACTTTAAAACAAAAATTATTACTAGAAATAAAGGATATCTGATAATGATAAAAAGGTCAATCCATCAAGAAAATAAAATAATTATGAACATATATGCACCCAACAAAAAAGCCCCAAAACACATAAAGCCAAAACTTACAAAATTGAAGGAATATATTTCTTGGGTGAAGAGACACATATTTCAAGTTCCACAGTTTCTTCAGTTTTGTCTCCTTTTCTTTCATTAAATTCAAATAAATGTGAACTTAAAAAAACCCTCCAGAATATGATCTTATCTTCACAAAAGTATTCTATTTATCGTTCCTACTTAAAATGATATCTAGACTGTTGTTAAACTGATTATAATAAAGTTAACTAATGTTATTTCCAAGAGGATTTTTAAAAAATTTTCATCTTTGTGCTCTTCTCCATGGTTTAAATTATGTATAAATATATGCATATCAGTTTTACAAAATTAATAGAGTGATCTCTGCCCCCTAAAAGAAACTACCAACTACCAAGCAGTTAATAACAGTTAATTCAGGGTGACAGGATGTAGATGAGTGTTATTTTCTTCTTTGTGTTTCCATTTGTTTTTAAAATAAATATACATTTAATAGAAATCAACATACTCATAATTCCAAAAATTTAAATATAAAGCTATTCTATATACGTGCATGCATATACATAATATAAACTGAACAGAAGATACTCAAAAATTTTTTCAGTGGAATCTTTGGCTTAGTACAAATCAGAAAGATCTGCTAGCATTCTAATAGCTATAATATAGAAATAGACAGCTATAGAAACCAGAGCAAACACGTTATGTTTCAGTTCCCAATACCTTTCATAAACAGAAAAAAAAAAAATTTAACAAATCATCCAGGGAACCTAGATGAGGAGTACAGCTCTAGTAGAACTACAAACCTTGTATGATTAAGAACCTAAATGTTTAATGTGTAATTTTCTCTTCTGAGTTATAAACTATAATATATAGTATGTGTGTGTGTATATATATATATATATATATATATATATATATATATATAGAAAGAGAGAGAGAGAGAGTATATATAGTGTCTTTTGGAAGCAACAAATCTTAAAAAAAAATTTTTTTAATTTTAATAGCTTTTGGTGTACAAGTGGTTTCTGGTTACATGGATGATTGTACTGTGGGAAAGTCTGAGATTTTAGTGCACCCATCATCCAAGTAGTGTATATCGTGCCCAATATGTAATTTTTTATCCCTCACTCCTCATCCTCTCCCCCTTCTGAGTCTCCATAGTACATTATATCACTCTGTGTGCCTTTGTGTACCCATAGCTTAGCTCCCACTTATAAGTAAGAACATACAGTTTTTCGTTTCCTATTCCTGAGTTGCTTCACTTAGAATAATGGCCTCCTGCTCCATTCAAGTTGTTGCAATTTCTTTATCGACTGATTGGTTGATGGGCACTTAGGTTGGTTCCATATCTTTACAACTGCAACTGTGCTGCAATAAACACATGTGTGCAAGTGTCTTTTTGATATAATGACTTCTATTCCTTCGGGTAGATACCCAGTAGTGGGATTGCTGGATTGAATGGTAGATCTTTTAGTTATTTAAGAAATCTTCCTACTGTTTTCCATAGAGGTTGTACTAATTTACATCCCCACTAGCAGTATATAAGCATTCCCTTTCACCATGTCCACACCAATATGTTTTTTTTTGTTTCACTTTTTAGTAATAGCCATTCTTACAGGAGTAAGGTAGTGTCTCACTGTGGTTTTAATTTGCATTTCCTTTATTAGTGATGTTGAGCATTTTTTCATATGTTTGTTAGCCATCTGTATATCTTCTTTTGAGAAATGGCTGTTCATCTCATTTGCCCACTTTTTGATGGGATTATTTGCTTTTTTCTTGCTGATTTGTTTGTGGTCCTTGTATTCTGGATATCAGTCCTTTTTCAGATACGTAGTTTGCAAGTATTTTCTCTGTGAGTTGTGTGTTTCCTCTGATGGTTATTTCTTTGGCTATACAGAAGCATTTTAGTTTAATTAGGTCCCATTTATTTATTTTTATTTTTGTTGCACTTGGAAGCAATAAATCTTAAAAAAAAAACTTTCAAAAATTAACACAAGAGATTTTTAATTGCCAAACAAAACAGAAGACCAATGATGTAAAACTTACACACTGATGGGAGAAAGCTGAAAGGAAATTTTTTTCTCCCTTGAAATAAGGTCTTTAAGGAGTTTAAATTTAAGGCTAAAGTCACACTTTGCCATAGTTAGAGTTGATGGTAAATCATTGCAAGTGAGTGCTACTTGAACTCAAGTCATTCAGCAAACTGCCATTCTATGAGGTGCTTTTACACACATCCATTAGATCGGCAACAAGGTAAGAACCACACTTCTAAGGCTAAGTGAAAATTATGGCAGTTTTTCAGATAAACAAACTTTGTGACTATAAAATCCTGTAGCAGAATAACAGAAAGAAAATCTAAGGAAGAGAAATAGCTCACTTTTGTCACTTTAATTTTGTAAAATTCATTCCTAATGGTTAAATTTTGTAAGAGACAAGTCTATATTTCTTTTTTTTTTGAGATGGAGTCTCACTCTGTTGCCTAGGCTGGAGTGCAGTGGCATGATCTTGGCTCACTGCGAGCTCCGCCTCCCGGGTTCAAGCCATTCTCCTGCCTCGGCCTCCCGAGTAGCTGGGACTACAGGCGCCTGCCACCATGCCCGGCTAATTTTTTTGTATTTTTAGTAGAGACGGGGTTTCACCTTGTTAGCCAGGATGGTCTTGATCTCCTGACCTCGTGATCCACCCGCCTCAGCCTCCCAAAGTGCTGGGATTACAGGCATGAGCCACCGCACCCTGCCAAGTCTATATTTCTTTTGAAGTCCCTCCAATGCATTCTTGCACTTACTTTATACTAACCATAATCTCCCTTAGGGAAGAGACCCTCTTTACTATGTCTTTCATATCTCCATATAAGGCTGTGGGGGCCAAACACTAGAATTAAGTGGGCTTTGTTATTTAGAGAGCCTAAAACAAGTAGTAGCAACCATTAGGAAAAAACAATTTATGAACTTCATGTAAAACAATAATCATAATACAGAAATTCCTATAAGCTTTAAGCTGTGTAGAAAATCCAAGTTTATTCACACTCCACTTCCTTGGAAACCAGTCAGCACCAGTAAGTGAGTGGCAGATGCATCCTCAGAGTGATATGACTGGGAGAAAGAGGTGTTAATATTATCACTGCTACTTATGCCAGGACTTGAGCTATTCATAGAAATCTTACATACTGACAGAAAGTTGAAGAAAATGTGAACTTTTGCCTTACAAATAAAGATTTCCCTCTTTCTTATTCTGTATGTTTGACTTTTCCCTCTATTTCTGTCATGATCTTAAACTCTCATAAATCTTAACTAGAGTTGTAACCTGACATTGGCCACATGACACTTTGCTGAGTATCTACAGCAGGCATGCAAGTACTTGCTCAGGCAGGTAAGCTTTGTTGTAAACATGGCCACATTACTTCCAGATACCTATATCATGGATATGTGCCACTAACCTAAGCACGTTCATGTGAATGAATGGATACAAAATAACTGGTTATATTCAAAGCATACTCCCTTAGGGACAATAAGCAAACATCTTTGCTTGTTTTTAAATCCAAAGTACAAGACTACTAAAATGACATGTGAGAATGTCTACTTCAAATAGATTAGATTCCTTATTTCAGGCACGTATCTTCTTAACTGCTCTATCCTTCACAATGTTTTAAGCATAATGGATATCAATAAAAACTGTTGACTATGGTCACTTACATTCAATTTATGTTCCTGCAGCATAGTCACAACATAAAACATATACATATACTACTATATATTTAATCAATTGTTTTGAAATACCAAGGGACTAAACAGTAAGTCATTTCTTAGTAAGCCTCTGGACAATAAACATGTTCCAACAGTACTATGAGGGAATGTTTTGGCATTATAAATGCTATTTAATAGGGAAAATGAACCAAAATAATTCATCTAAAACTGGCTTCTGCGTGGAAGAATGGGATCCATAAGTACAGTATTAAAGATGTTTCCAAAAAAAAGAATTAACATTTTATTAAGCCCCAATATGTTAAATGAAAAATGCAAGATACACATCAGGGCTGGGCATGGTGGCTCATGCCTGTAGTCTCAGCATTTTGGGAGGCCGAAGCGGGCAGATCACCTGAGGTCAGGAGTTTGAGACCAACCTGGCCAATATGGCGAAACCCCATCTCTACTAAAAATACAAAAATTAGCTGGGCATGGTGGCACATACCTGTAATTGCAGCTACTCGGGAGGCTGAGGCAGGAGAATTGCTTGAACCCAGGAGGTGGAGGTTGTAGTGAGGTGAGATTGCACCACTGCACTCCAGCCTGGGCCACAGAGCGAGACTTCTTGAGGCCTTCTTCAAGTTTACATAAAGCATCCTTTCTTCCTAAATGTTTTGCTACATTGAAATTTTGCTAGCTAATTTTATATGCTTGTGACTCATATGCTTTGAACTTTTCAAACTGGTGATTCTTACATGTTACAGGTGGAGGAGGAAGGCAGACATCTTTAAGAATATCATTGAGTTTACCATTTGTTTTTCAAAAAAAAAAAAGATAAACATGGAAAATTACAGAAACAATTATAGATTAATAGAAGCCCACTCATGGGCTCCAATGTAATCTTAAACACAAGTAAAATTAGATATATTGTTTTATAAGTTTTTTTAAAACACAGAAATTAGCATTATATGGTAAGGTTAAAATTTTTCTTTTGTCAAAAACAAAAGCTAATGTCAAAAACAAAAACAAAAAAAAAAGAAAGAACCAGCTAATGTCTTCACTGCCCTATTTAAAAAAGAAAAATCTTCTAAAGAACTTAGAGTTTGTATGAAATACAAAAGGGAGTAGAAACAATAGTTATCACTTTTTGTTTTACAAACATTAAATGGGGGTATTTAAGCATTAATGCTATCCAGTTAATCAGATCAACAACCAAAAAGTATTTGTTGATTTTTCCTTTTCTTCATTTCCCTCATTTAATTTACTGAATTATCTCTATACCATTAAAATATATTCCAAATGCAAATGCTCCAAACCATCCTATGCTACTACTCTATAGCAGGCCACTTTTGCCAGGTTTACTCTAAGAGTCTCCTAAGTGGTCTCCTTTCTTCCAAATTTGCTCCTCCATACCCACTTTCCATTCTCCATACAGCAGTCCCAATGATATTTTTAAAATGCTTTAAAAAATGAAGATGTGAGACCAAATCTTCAATGGCTTACTCTTGCACTCAAAAACAAACTGCCTTAAAGGTATGTGGAAACAGAATCAATGATCAAAATCAACTCTATACTAGAAACACATATGTGGAAAATAAAATTTAAAAAGAAAAATAAATTTCAAAAGCATCAAAAAAACCATTCAATATCTGGGAATAAATCTAACAAAAGATGTGCAAGGCCTGAACACTATAGAAGGTGAGAGAAACTAAAGACCTAAGTAAATGGAGAGATATATGATATTCATAAATTGGAAATCTTGGTATCATTAAGATATTAATTTCTCCTCAACTGATCTATAGATTTAATCAAAGCCTCAGAAAGCTTTTTTATTTTAAAGATGCACAAGTTGATTCTAAATAAAATAAAATCAATGGAATAAATAATCTAAAATAAATCAATGGAATACACAATTACCAAACAAATCCACATACATGGTCATGTGATTTATGACCATTTCCACTTCACTGCAGTGGGAATGGATGGCCTTTACAACAAATGGTGCTGGATCAAGTGTATATCCATATGAAAATATGCACAATAGTGAACATATGGAACCAACCTAAGTGCCCATCAACAGATGACTGGATAAAGAAAATGTGGTGTGTGTGTACATTTAACACATATATGTTATATTTATGGACACACACATATATGTGTTACATATATATACACACACACCACACATATACACACATACATATACACATACATAAACATACACATACACCCACACCATGGAATACTATTCAGTCATGAAAAAGAATGAAATCATTTCTCTTGCAACAACATGAGTGGAACTTGAGGCCATTATCTTAGGTGAAATAAACAAAGTCAAATATTGCATGTTCTTATAAGTGGGAGCTAAATAATGTGTACACATGGACACAGAGTAGAATAACAGACACTGGAGACTCAGATAGGTTGGAAGGGTGGGAGGGGAATGGGGGATGAGAAATTACCTACTGGGTGCAATATAGAGTACTCAGGTGATGGTTACACTAAAAGCCCAGACTTCACCACTACATAATATATAAATGTAACATGACTGCATTAGTATCTCATAAATTTATAAAAATTAAAAATAAATAAAAGGAAAATGTTAAAAGAACTATTATGTATGGAACATCCACCAGGAAGTAGGCACAGGCTTAGCAATTAGGCAGACCTGGATATATATTCACCCTTAGTGACTATGTGACCTAGGGCAGGTTAAGCTACGTTGACTGTGCCATAATTCTTTGTTTTACATTTAGTAAAAACTCAATTACATAGTGACAACTTATTGAAAGTCATAATGATTGGAAAAGTTAGAATTTGAGTACAGCTCTATCAGACTCCAAAGCCCAGGATTTCTCCTTGAGCCATATATTGCCTTTCTAATGTGGAGCCCCATCAATTGCTCACCTAAGTATCCCCAACAAACTCAGACTGAATCTTTAATGTAAGAAAGGCTATACCTGTATCGCAGCACAAAAACCACCTGCAACTACACTACTGGTACTAAGACAATCAATTATTAAATATCAACTTAACTGGAAAAAAACATAAAAGTCTCAGGTAACCTAAGAAATACATATGTAGCTAAGGACAAAGATGACTGAGAAGATTAGCTTCTAGGGCTCTTCTAGTTTTTCAATCTATCAAACATCTGTTGAAGACCTACTATGAGAACATGGTATTAGGTATCTGGTTATATTTTAGCAGACATTATGACATGGATCAAGGCCAAAGGCAAGAAAAATTGAAAGCAAGGAAAATAAAGTAATTTAAAAAACACACACACACACAAATTAAACTTGACCCCTACCTTCATACCACACTCAAAAATTTGAGATGGATTGAAGGCCTAAATGTGGAAGCTAAAATAATCAAGCTTCTTAGAGAAAAATACAGAAGAATGTCCTCATGACCTTGGGATAGCCTGATTTCTTAAACAGGACACAAAAGGAACTAATCATGAAATAACAGCTTGTTGTACAAGACTGAATTAAAAATTGAGAATTTCTGTTGATCTAATACACAACTAAGAGAGTGAGAAGACAGTTCAAAAAGTGATAGAAAATATCTGTGATGCTTATTATTCCATAAAGGACTTGTATCCAAACACGTTTGAATACTTGTTTACAAGTCAATAAGAAAAAGGTAACAACCCAGTAAGGACTCTGCAAGTCTTTAAAAGAAAACTTCACAAGAAAGTACATCCAGCAGCCAATAAACACGAAAAATTGTTCAACACCATTCATCTTGAGAAAAATGCAAACTACAAACAAATGAAATACCACCACACACTTTTTACAATGGCTAAAATTAAAAAGACTAACAACATCACATACTGGAGAGAATGTGGAAAAACTGAAACTTCCACACTTCTGGTGAAGTGATCTAGGACAATTACTTTGGAAAAATACTTAGCAATATCTAGTAAAGCTAATCAATCTTATAATCCAGATATTCCATTTCTGGGCATACATACGAGAGAAATAAAAACTTATGTCCACCAATACTTAGCAATATCTAGTAAAGCTAATCAATCTGATAATCCAGATATTCCATTTCTGGGCATACATACAAGAGAAATAAAAACTTATGTCCACCAACACATGTATAAGACTATTAATAATAGCTTTATTTACAATATCCAAGAACTAGAAACGTCCCAAATGTCCATCAGTAACAGAATGAGTAAATTGTGGTGAATATATATAACGAAATTACTACACAACAATTTAAAAATGAACTACTGAACATGCAAAATATACGAATCTTACAGATACGTTAAGTCAGGGCCAAAAAAGTATACACTGTATGAATCTATTTACACGAAGTTAATAGCAGGGAAAACGAGACAGTAGTCAGACAGCAGTTTACACTGGGGTTAGATATTGACTGGGAAGGGGAAAAGGGATGCCTTCTGAGGTGCTAGAAATGTTTTATATCTTATCTGGGTGATAGTTAACGAGCATATGCAAATACAAACATTCAACTAACTGTATACTTTAGACTTGGGTACTATATCTGCAGTTAAAAATAAAGCTCGGCTGGGTGCAGTGGCTCATGCCTGTAATCCCAGCACTTTGGGAGGCTGAGGCGGGCAGATCACGAGGTCAAGAGATGGAGACCATTCTGGCCAACATGGTGAAACCCCGTCTCTACTAAAAATACAAAAATTAGCTGGGTGTGGTGATGCATGTCTGTAGTCCCAGCTACTCAGGAGGCTGAGGCAGGATAATCGCTTGAACCCGGGAGGGAGAGTTTGCAGTGAGCAGAGATTGTGCATTGCACTCCAGCCTGGTGACAGAGAGAGACTGTCTCAAAAAAAAAAAAAAAAAAAAGTGAGCTCCTTTGTTCTTCTTCTTCTTTATATTATTCTACATACTAAACATCAAGTCTTATTATTATGAAATACTTATTTCAAAATTTGAATATTTTCTAAGTCACAAAGTTGAAGTATACAGAAAAATTTCACATTTAATAGCATTTAAAGGCCAGGCATGGTGGCTCATGCCTGTAATACCAGCACTTTGGGAGGCTGAGGTGGGTGGATTGCTTGAGGCCAGGAATTCAAGGCCAGTCTGGCCAACATGGTAAAACCCTGTCTCTACTAAAAACACAAAAATTAGTTGGACATGGTGGTGGATGCCTGTAATCCCAGCTACTTGGGAGGCTGAGGCAGGAGAATCGCTTGAACCCAGGAGGAGGAGGTTGCAGTGAGCCGAGATCACACCACTGAACTCCAGCCTGGACGACAGAAACAGACTCCGACCCAACCAATTAATCAATCAATAAATTTAAAAAAAAAAAAGCATTTAAGCTACTGAAAACTTCATATTCCATATATTAGAACCTCCCTTTTTTTAAATATGTAGAGCTATACACAAAAGTCCTCATTCTTCTTGTGACTATTTACTTTTTATCCCTTCTGTAGTTTAGGTGCTCTGACTTTTACTAGAGAAAAATAAAAAGGTTGCACCATAAAAATTCCAAGAGCTGTTCCTACAACTTCATCCCACTACCAACTTTAGTTTTATTCTTTCAGCTATCTTCCATTTAAGGTCCTATAATTTTCTATTGTGTAGCTTCTTAGAAGGCCCTTTGCCCATTTGCTTTCAAAAAATAAAGACTAGCCAACCAAACACAAAGTCTTCATATTTTTAAACTAATTTCCTCATTCTCTCTCTATATCCATTAAAAAAATATATATATATATAAAAGAGTATATATATATATATATATATATATAAAAGAAGTGGGTGTGTGTATATATATATATATATATAAATATATACATTCCTTTTGCTCTAAATGCATACATTCTAGTAATTGACAATATGTGGAATTTAAGTTTTTAAGTCAATAAAATTGTCCAAGATAAATTTAAGACTACAAACTAACATGTTTGAAATAATTTCAAATTACAACTTATTTTACACACTTTTATTTTTTTAAATGTTAAAGCATTTCAGAAAAAAAACAAATCTGGTTTTTTGTTTGTTTTTCCTGGCTGAATCATCTGTAAGGAATAATGTAAAACTCAAACTATTCAACCAGAACAGCACCTCTCAAACTTTAATGAGCACATGAACCTCCTGGGAATCTTATTAAAATGCATAATTCGATTCAGTAGCTCTGGAGCAGGACCTGAGATATTTGCATGTCTAGTAAGTTCCCATATGATGCCCAAGCTGCTAATCCACATACTATGCTATGAGTAGTAAAAAGAGATTCAAAGCAGTAACCACATCCTAGAATTTAAATGACAATTTATTTAAAGAATCATTTGGGGTTTGTTTGTTTTTTTTTCTCCAGAGGACTGGGCAAATCAATCCTGACTACTATTAATTTGATATGGGTTTCATTTAAGACAGGCTATATCCTTGCAATTAGAACTGTACTATTACTATAGTGAGAAATAATTTTAGAAAATGTCAGTCTAGCCTAAATTGATACAACATTGTGTCTTTTGCAGTATAGATACATATTCTCTTTAAACTTCACTAGATTTGCAGTTATGAATATTTCAGGAGAGCTTCATAAGGAAGGGAGTATGCCTACTTGAATACTCAAGTGCTTCAACTGCTTTGTTAGGGAAAAGGTACATCTTTCAATAAAATTATGTCCTCGAATTTTCTTTTTTTCATGCTGGATAAAGAATTAGCTCCCAAGTATGTCTTTTTAAAAGCACAAAAGCAATCATATTTTTAAAAATTCCTCTCTGGCTATACCTTTATTTTAAAAGCTATTCTTTCTAACAATTATACTATCCACTTAAAATTCTATTAACAAAAATTTCCACTTGGGTGGTTTGCTAATGAAGAACATTCTACAATAAATATTGTTTTCTTCATAAAGCTAGTGTTTTTAGAGGAAGTGAAATCATTTTCAAGAAGCAGAATAAGTAAAAGATATAACTAATATAAAATTGTGGAACATTAAAATTTGATGAAAGGAAGATATTCTTGCAAAAAACCTGAAATGGTTGTAGATAAAAGCAACATATGAGTTGTAAAGAGAATCATAATACAGTCACAATCTAACGTAAAACTAACTCTAAATATGGCCCAGTTCATATCTGAGAAAAACATCCAGGGTTCAATTAGTAATAATGACAACAAAAACAACAACAATAATGATCAGAGCCCATTCACTGCTATAAACTCACATAAGCTGCAATATTGATTGGTAATTAATATATTCAGATTGCAATTACTTTCTTCCCTCATTTTCATCTTATTCTGTTCAAAGTTTTAATTGGAAGATGTCATCCTTCAGTTGCCTTTTACTATCCATTACAGATGATGCTTAAACAACATATGTTTAAACCACAAAGGTCCACATTTACATAGATTGTCTTCTCCCTCTGCTACTCTCTGAGACAGCAAGACCAATCTCTCTTCTTCCTCCTCCTCAGCCTACTCAATGTGAAGACAATGAGGATAAAGACCTTTATGATGATTCACTTCCATTTAATGAATAGTAGATATATTTTCTCTCCCTTATGATTTTCTTAATAACATTTTCTTTTCACTAGCTTACTTTATTATAAGAATACAGTATATAATACATCCAACAAAAAATGTGTTGACTGCTTATGTTATTAGCAAGGCTTCCATTCAATAGTAAGCTAACTAGAAGTTACATTTTGAGAGTCAAAAGTCACACGCAGATTTTTTCAACTTCACAGGGGTCAGCATCATAACTCCCATGTTGTTCAGGAGTCAACTGTATGTTTTCCTGTTTTGTTGCAACTTTCATTTTAACTTTTACATGACTAATAAAATATATAGAAATTTACTATTGGGAATAAAACAAAATAAATGGATAACCACTTGGGAAAGAATAAGATACTAACTTTTCAGTCTGAACAATAATAAACTTCAGTAGATTAAAAATTTGTTGCAAAAGTGAAACCAGGGCTAGGGCCAGGTGTGGTGGCTCAGACCTGTAATTCCTGCACTTTGGGAGGCTGAGGCAGGAGGATCACCTGAGGCCAGTAGTTTGAGACAAGTCTGGGCAACATAGTGAGACCATGTCTCTACAAAAAAAAAAAAAAAAAAAAAATTAAACTAGCTGGGCATGGTGGCATGCACCTATAGTCCCAGCTACTTGGAAGGCTGAGGCAGAAGGATGGCTTGGGCCCAGGAGTTCAAGGCTGCAGTGAACTACGATCCTGGGCAACAACAGTAAGATCCTGTCGCTTAAAAAAATAAAGTGAAAACATAGAAACACCTAAGAAAATACGTCTAAATAAATGTATTAAACAATCTATCATTTCCCCACTAATAGATGCTAACTTTATTATATATTAAATTCTAAATGTTTTTTCTTGTGGGAATACTTTCAAGCATGGAATGCTCCCAAGGGAAAAAAACTATAAAAAAAAGTTCTATTGAACTATAAAAAAATTAAAAGTTGATGTGTCAGAAAATACTACAGGCAAATTTTAAAGGCAAATGATAACATGGACAAAATGTCTGTAATACATATGATGGAGTTAATATTCTTAATGCATAAAGAATATCAGAAACAAACAAGACAACCCAATAGGAAAATGGCAAAGGACTTGAACAAGCAATTCACAAACAGCCAAAAACATATCTTAAAATGTTCATTCTCACTAGAATCACAGAAATCCAAATGAGAAAAAAAACAAAATGTCACTTTTGCTCATCATGTTGGTAAAGATTTTTTTTTTAATGTCCATTATCCAGTTTTAGCAAGAGTTGGCACTTTTTCAGTAGGAGGTAGTATGGTAGATTTGAGGAAATGGGTGAAAATAAGTAAGGTAAATGTGAGTGGCTGCCAAAGGACAATCAGCATTTGCTGGACCTCCTGGAGGGCTTTCCTGACATTGGAGACAATTTTTTAGTGACTCCTGTCGGTATGATGTAATTTTCTTTAGCAGAGCTCAGGAAAAATTGAAAAATGAATTAATTCAAGGTGGTTTTGCAAAGTGAATGTGGTAAAATGGCAAGGGTGCAAGAGATTTAAAGCTAATGGCAACATAGTGATGGAATATAGGCCAGCAGAAAATGAACTGAACCATTCATGTTACCAGTATTTATTGAGCACCTCATGAGCTGGTATATAAGAAAATTAATTACATTTGTACATTGATCTTTTCACCAACGACTTCACTAGAATTCATTTTCTGGTTGTACAGCTTTTTAGTTGATTCTCCTAGGTCTTCAAAATAGACTATCATAACATCCATAAATAATCTAATGTCTCCTCCTTTAAAATATTTACAATTCATTTCTTTATCTGGTCTTTCTACCATGGTTATTATTTAAAAGTGTTGGCAAGCATTCTTGTTCTTCACTTAAATAGAAGAACCATTAGTATGTTGATATTAATTATGATGTTGGCTGTTTGTTTTATCTCTCTTTATATGCTTAAGGAAGTATTCATCAATGACTTATTTATTAAGATTTTCCCCAACGTGATCAAATAGAATATAAAATTTATTTTATATACTCATTTAGTATATTTCCTAACACTGAAACATTCTTATATTCATGTAATAAACCATTCTTGGTTTTAATATATAAATGCTGAATTTTGAAGTTTTAAAACTTAAAAAGTGACTGATCTATGGTTTTCACTACTGACTATCTTTAAAAGGTTTTATGTCGGTGTTATACTACCTAAAACAAACTGGGAAGCTTTCCATGGAGTTCTCCATATAATCTGAACTAGGCCTGGCAACACGTTCTTTAATAACTTTTCTTCCTTCCTTAGGTATATTCACACTTTCCACTTCCTTTTGACTCACATTTTACCAATTTATGTCACCTTAAAAAGCATTCATCTTATTCTGATTTTTAGATGATTAGCACAAAACTGCACATGGTACTCTCTAAGTTTTAATTCTCATTTGTGGATTGTCTCTAATTTCTAAAAACTTAATTTTCTTTTTTTCTTGATTAGACTTGTTAGAAGTTTGTCAATTTTGTTTATCTTTTCAACAAATACTCAATTCTGCTTTTGTTTTCTAATTGGTCACAGAAATTTAATTCCATCCTTCCCATATATCTTTATTTTATTGCTCTGTTTCAAATTTCTTAATACAAATGCCTAATGCATCTATTTTCAGTCTTGAGGCCCATATGTTTTCTAATTGGTAAAGCTTTGGGTAATATGCTCACCCATGAACTTTTCTACGTACTACAATCTGGCTCCTATCTCCACCACAGGATTAAAATTGCCAATTTAGGTCACCTATCACATATATATTGCCAAAGATAACAAGCCTCCTACTAGAACCCTTTAAAAGCATCTGTCATGATTAACCATGCCCTCCTTCTAGAAACTGTCTTCTCTTGGCTTTTCTGATAAAATCTTATCCTAATTTTTGTCCTGCCTCTCTGGTCATCCTCTCTCAGCATCATACTGTTGACTCTTTTTCCTTCTCTTAAACGTCAGAGTTTCCCAAGACTGTCCTGGTAACTCTACTCTTATAAAAAAAATTATTCCTAGTGACTTCATCCAAACCCATTAATTCAACTATCTCTTATATGTAAAACTCTCTAAATCCAAATGTATCACTCCCTTTTAGATTAGACCAATTCCAGAGGGATCTCTCATAGGCACCTCAAACTCAACTTATCTAATTTAGACAATACCATCTTTATCTCCCAAATTGTACCCTCTTTCTGCATTCTAGATATTTGTGATTAGCCTAGGAATTATTCTAGATGACTCCCTCTCACTAACCCACATTCAGTCATCAAGTTTTGAAGATTTTACCTTTACCCTTCATGAATCTGTCCCCTCTCGCCTATTCCCAGAGTCCTTCCCTTAGATCATGTATGAATAAAAACAGTTTCAATACTCCTTTAATTTTCCTATTTCCACCCTAGCCTCCCCATTTATATATACAAAACACATCACTTTACAAGTGATATTTTTTAATAAATGAAAAATTTGTTTATAGGTAACTCATACTCATGTTCTAGCATATTCTATTTGTTTCTTCTATTTAAGATGACCTCTATGCACTCCTTTCTTCACCTATCTAAAGCCTACCTGTCCTTCAAAGTTCAACTCTATTACATCTCTCTATGGAAAGCTTCCTCTCTGTAAAGGAGTACAGATAGTTTGCTAAATATACTCCTCCTTTGGTGCTAGCATATAACCTAGGCACATGTCTTTCATAAATCACAGGATTCTATAATAACCAGACTTATTTGGTCATTTTCCACTAAAGGAGAAGCAACCTTAATGAGGCCAACAGATGTTGAGTGTTCATCCTTGTACTCTCAACAGCTAGCACATATTTGTTCATGTTTAATGTTTGTGTATCATATATAAATTATTTTAGAAGAGTTCTGTCTAAATAAGAACTCATAAAAACAAATATAACCAGAAATGATTGTTAGTAAACTGTTGATGCAAACAGAAATAACATAAGGCAAGAAAAATTAAGGTAGATATTCCAGCTCCACAAATTCATGTTGCTTTTCCAAATGAATCTGAGTCATGCATGTGGGTCAGGAAGGAGACTCCTATTAAGGCTCAGGAAAGTGAAGACTGAACTTAGGAAAGTGAAGATTGACCAGGTATTCTGGACTAAATTGCTACTGACTATTTTATACCATATTACAAAACCTGGGCCTAATATAGCTAGCCTATTAGATAGAGTAGTACAATTAAAAAGCCAGTATGGTGATTGTGACACATCCTTGAAAAACTCATGTTCTCAATAATGAAACAAAAATAAAGAAGGATTTGATCATTGTAAATCTATTCCTTAAGGTCCTGCCAAAATACCCTGCTCAATTTAAGATATTAAGATCTTACGGGACTCTTTGAGGTTTTTGTTGTTTGTTTTTTTGTGGGATGTTTTTCCTTGCTTGTTTTCATAGATAATTATATAACTCAGAGGAGCATACATTTGGACAAAACTGCAACATCAGGGGTAAAAATATAAGCTGTTTGGAAAAAATATTTTGTAAGAGTTCTGGTTTTCCAATCTGTATGTCATCTTAGCCCCTAGCTAAATACAGTGTTTGCTTTAATTAAACAACTTCTGTGATAGAAAAAAATGGTAGTAAAATTGGAGCCTGAGACCCTATCTCCAATTATAACTCAATGTTATACTGTTTCAGGAACAAAGACTATAAACTTAGGTCCAGTGAGCCATCTCAAAATGAAAGTTGTTGGTGACAGGAAGAACTCAAAAGAACACAGAATGTAATGGGAAAAGTTATCAATCAATTCAAAAATCATTAAAACATCTTTAATGTGAAACATTCACATAATTTAATAATTACATTTTTCAAACATACCTTGTCCATTAATTTACTTGCATGAAGACTCAAGCTATTGAAGAATATTTTTTTGCTTAGCAAATGCATTTCTTCAATGGTAGTCAATAATGTAGTTGCACTATTTCCAACAATACCACTAAAAGCAAAGAAAATTTCAGGTTGCAAAACAGAAACTGAAACAAAACAGTTCCTTAACTGAGTAGAATGCTTTAAAAAGATCTAGATTTAAATAAAAGTTTTTAGGTAAAATATAACCTGTGAATTAAAAATACTCTAGTTTTATATTTTAAAAATCAGGATTTTTGTTTTTCTTTTGAGTTAGGTGATGAAAAAATAAAAACAAACTACTATGTTTTCAATATTTCACAATCTCTTTTAGCAAAACTGTGGGTCAGAACAGATATTTGTAATATATAAAACCCTACCTCTATTTTTCCTCTATTAGAGTAAATATATTTCTCAATTATCTAAGACAGTTAATTTTAATTTTAAGAAGAGTACTGAATCAACAGCTCTATTGATAAAATATTTAAATTGTATAAATACTGAGTTATTCTTTTAATTAAAACTGTTATACTATATCAATAACACAGCTATAAATTAGAGTTTCTCAATTTTTATACAGCTGCCTACAGAGCAGTATATTTAGACTAATTGAAGTCTGATAATATTTTGAAATAACTAATTACATTAGTACATTCCATAATCCTCAATTTGCTATTGTATAAGGCTATTTCTTAGACCCATTCAAGGAGGTTTCTCATTTTTGCCAAGATCTAAGACAAGTATGTATATAAAACAATTCTCATTTTTTTTCTCCTAATTCACACACTGAAAGTGATTTTAACAACCTTCTAGGGGAAAAGTTTCTTGTGGTTATGAAAATATGCTGTAATCCTGTAGGGAATTATAATTTCTAAAGGCATAACAACATCTTCCATGCCTAAAAAATTTTAGATTGTTAAAGATGAATATAATGGCATTAAATACTACTAAACAGTAAGCTAAAACACAGCAAATTTACTGATAAACCATATACCACATATGATATATTATAAAAGCAAATACTAATATTTGCAAATGTAATATTTCAGTACAATTCTGAAACCAAAATAAATTAGGTAAATTTTTACACAGTTCATGAAAACAATGCAAATTATTAGTAAAGTGCATATATATATATATATATAGCAAATAGCAAAATATCAGCAAATTACTAAACCAGTAGCCATAATACTTATATCTTAAAGAAACAATAAGTATTTCAGTTAAAAATATTGTAAGCCAAATACTAAAATAAACTGGATGGAATTCCCACACATGCCTGCACATGCAATAAAAACAAGTATTTCTCTGAATAAAAGTGTACATCAAGCAACAGAGGAAGCAAATTAAATGAAAACAAATAGAAACAATTTTTTTTTTTTTTTTTTTTTTTTTTTTTTTTTTTTTGAGACAGAGTCTCGCTCTGTCGCCCGGGCTGGAGTGCAGTGGCGCAATCTCGACTCACTGCAAGCTCCGCCTCCCGGGTTCACGCCATTCTCCTGCCTCAGCCTCCGAGTAGCTGGGACTACAGGCGCCCGCCACCGCGCCCGGCTAATTTTTTGTATTTTTTAGTAGAGACGGGGTTTCACCGTGGTCTCGATCTCCTGACCTCGTGATCTGCCCGCCTCGGCCTCCCAAAGTGCTGGGATTACAAGCGTGAGCCACCGCGCCCGGCAACAATTTAATGAAAAATTTGGAGAGAACTCAGCATATATTTACATTCATTTTTTTTTAATTTGGAGTTATCAGCTGTACTTTGCAGTTATTCAGATCTAGAATTTACTAACGTTTATTGAACACTCATTATGTTCCAGTAACCAGTACAGGTAACTGTAGATGTTTCTTCTGACATTTCATTCCATATTTCTATCCAACATGCTTATACTATTACTTGATTTTTCAGTTTTAGGTATTATCTACAAATTCCCTGATGTAGAAGATGAGAGTTAAACTGTCTTATACAATTCTCCTCCTCCACCAAAACACACCCAAACTTCACCTTCCCCAGGCTTCCTAATATAGCCATGGGCACAGAGTTCTGGTAAATAACTATTCAATGTTTACATCATTACACTCATGTAAATACTATTCAGAGCTGACCAAAGAATCAGGAATACCCAAAACAAGCCAATGAACAGGCTAGTGAAGAAGACAAATCCCAGTGTGACAGCCAAGCAGCTTGCAGTAGGCCTAAAGGGCAACACATCTAGACTGGAGGGGAATGAGGGCTCCAAGAAGGGTATCAGACAGGGGCAGGAGAGCGGCGGATTACTTGTTGGACTATATGGTGAGACAATGCAATGTTGAGTTCTCTTAAATAGCTTGGATCCAAAATAGCGATAAGGGCATAGGAAAGTAAACAAGTACAAAAGCCAAGTGCTTATTAATTCCAGGGAGAAAAGTTTTACAGGAAAGGATATATAATCCAAGCATGCTCGAGTCCCTGTTTCCTGGATTCTATATCTTCCTTTTGTTGGGAGTTTTAATGTATGAGAGGTAAATTTTTTGAGATCTTGCATGCCTCCTGTTTCTTCCCCAATTTCACTGCTATTCCTTCCCAGTTTTCTTTGTGGTTTCTCCTCTTCTTGACTTCAAAATATTGGAGCTTCCCAGGACTAAGTCCTTAGCAACCATTCTTTATCTATACTCATTTCTTAAGTGATCTTACCTACTCCCATGGCATCGCATGTCATCTATTTTCTGAAAACTAAGACATTTTTAGCTTCAGCCCTGATTTCTCTCTGTATTATTTGCTCACTCAAAATCTCCTGTATGTTCACAGATACATCAAATCTGACAAGGCCGAAACTGAACGGAACTCTTCATTACCCACCACTCCCATCAATCAGCTCCTTTCCAGCATTCCCCATCTCAGCAAACAATACCATTCACCCAGCTGTTCAAACCAAAAGCCAAGAATTCATCCTTGACCCCTCACACCTCACTCTCTCTAGTACGTATACATGTCCTATTGGCTGTGACATAAATTATCTCCAAAATCAACTACTGTTTACCATTTCTAAGACCATCACCCTAGTCTAAACTCATCATCATCTCTTCTCAGGACCACAAACTGCTTTCTAAATATCTTCCTTATTTTCCCTTTTGTCTCACTACACTACATGATTCACACAGTATCCAGAGTAACCTTATAACACAAATCTGCTCAGGTCACTCAAAACCCTCACACTTTCCCCAATCTTATCCACTCAGTATAAAATCGAAATATCCACTATTGCCTTCAAAATCCTGTGTGAGCTGGCCTCTCTCTACCTTTCTGATTTCATCTCCCCCTACTCCTTCCAATTCACTACACTCCAATTCCTGGTCTTCTTTCTAGTCCTCCAAAATGCAAGCTTTTCCTAGCTTCAGTACCAGAGTGTATTTTTGTCCTGGACACTCTTCTCCATGATCTTTTCATGACCAACTCCTTCATATTATTCACATCTGTATTCAAATATCACCTCTATCGAATGGCCTCAAAAATAGTCACACACACATATATCTACTCATATATGATCACTGCCTATACTTTCTACTTCCTTTTTCCTGCTTTATATTCAGTACCCTTATCACTACCTAAAATTATTATTTTATACTTGCTTGTCTCCCCTACTAGAATGTAAGTTTAAGCTCTGTTTTGTTAATTACTGTTTCCTTACCACCTAGAAGAAAGACAAGTATACAGTCAACTTTTTAATTGACTAAATGAGGAAATGTGTAAACAAGTAGAAAAAGTACATGCAAAAAATCAATAAAAAAAGATTTTGTCATCTTCAATATCATTTTCAAAGATAGAAAAATTGTAATTCTCAGAGCCTAAAAAAACCTATTATCATCTTCAGAATCTGAATTATTTTATTTCTAGCATTTTCTACATTAGAAACTAAGAAATCAATATCTTTAAATAATAAATTTCATGTAGTCCCATCATGGACATTATTAAATAAACATTTTAAAAATTATTTTACCGGCATCTTTTTATAACACAGCATTTGCTATGTCTAGCTTTCAGGTGCCCTTGTGTTTTCTAAGTATTTATCATTCTCTTATTACAGGATGCTACAATATTACAACTGAAACTAATTCATTGCTTTTGAATTATGGGAATGATGACAATAAGTTTATATCTAAAATATTAAGGAACTAATCCAAATCCTATCTCTGATCAGTTTTGTAGACTACGACTTGTTAGTTTTGTTTGAAAATCTACTAGTAAGATGTGAAATCCATTTCTTAGCTGTTAAGTTCTGGGTGGCTACTCTCTGTCACTAAGGGGTAGGTGATAACTTTACCACAGTTTTTTGGTACTCTGTAAACTAGGGCTCCCTGAACCTTTCCTGGTAATGTTAGTTATATTCTTCTTAGATTTTTAACAGTTGGCCTACTATTCCTGATACTGGCATACTGTATAACAAATAACTTTTAAATAATTATTTAATGGAAAACTATAAAAACTATCAAAAATATGGCTTGGAAAGACATTGTTTTAACATAACTACACATATAACAGTCTTACAGTGACAGTTATAATAAAACTCAAGGGTATACCACCAAAACACATAAGTAAAGCAAAAATGAGTGCATATTTTGGAGTCAAAGATCACATTTTATATAAGACAAGTGGTTCCTTATCAGATAAAGTTGCTGTTATGTAGAGAAGATAAAGCTATGGTTCTATTTTATCACTTATAGTAAACTAAATGCTAAAGAATTTAGGTTATTTACATCCAGAATAGAACATTTCATTCACTATGCTCTATTGTGAGTATATGGTATAGTTGCTTTAGTTGCCTTAGATGTCTTTTACTAATGCAGGAAGACTCAATAAAGACTTACATTATAGACTTATATTGTTATATAAGGGGGGTGTGTGTGTGTGTGTGTGTGTGTGTGTGTGTGTGTGTGTGTAGTTAAGCTTGAAGAAAAAGGGAGAAAGGAAATAATAGACCTTAAGGCATAGCACGTATAATATGCATATAATGATTTACATGGTGTGGAAGTCCTACTAGTTATGCTTAGTCTATACTTGGTGTATAATTACCATACACAATATAAAAAGAACCTTATACTGTGCTCTAACTGAAAGAAATATCACACTGGATTTAGCAAGCACATTTTGCCATTCTACTTACCTGATTGTATGGTGATAAAATTTGAGGAGATTAGAAATTTTATATAATAAAACTGCCCCAGGTTCAGCAACTATTACTTGCTCAATTCGAACCTATTAAAATATGTGAGAGGAAAGTAAACATTTCTTAAAGTAAAACTTTTTTTCATTAATATCCTATGGTATGAATAGCATAACAAAGATAAAATTTTATTATCGCAGAGATCACAAAATGTCTCCTAAATAATTTCTGAATAGTAAGTCATAGAAGATGGTAAAGTAACAAACATTTTAACAGAGATATACTCTACAAAAAAACTGACCCATTATTTGCAGAATTTGGTTCAAGGCAGTTGTTACCAGAAATATCAATACATTGAGATCATTTGAGATTTATCATCAGTATATAATGGAGTTTGGTTCAATACTAAATTGCAAAGGCAACTGCTACATCCCTAAAACAGATTATCAATGAAAACATACTGCTTTATTGCCAAATATTCAAGAAAAAAATAAAATAAATTCCAGTCTATAAATTATTATATCAAGTTTGTCTATTAATCAAAGAATAGGAAACTAGGCAAATCTTGAATTAGCACCAACGTATTTGCCAAATTATAGGACTACCAGGGAAAAATCAGATCTAGTTCAAGATTAACTTGATCTGCCTCAAGATTTAGCAAATATGAATCTTTTCTAATTAAATTCCATCCCTCACTGATCCTTCTTTTATATTCTCTCATTAATGAATACAATCTAAACTACACTGATAAATGCTTACTTAAATATTGTATCTGTCCTTAAGCTACTGCTTACATTCTATCTTCTTGCTTTCCTAACTAGTCTCTAAATACAAATACAGTATAGACATTATGTCTTCTGCCTATTTTACATCTCTGTAGCATCTGGTAGAACAGTATACGCACAACAGATGTTTAATAAATGCTTTTAAAAATTGAACTTTCTCTGTATTTAGATTTTGGCATATGTCATAAAACAAATGTGATTTGCTAAAATGAGATTTTATATCTGCATACAAAAACCTCTTAGATTACAGAAATCAATTTACCTTTACATAAATATGTTTATGAAATTGATTGATCTGTTGGTATAGGTGATAAGACTATCTAATTACCACAATACCATGGATCATGAATGGCATTTGAACTTAAAAAATATTTTTCCATAATTTATTTTTAAATCAAGGCCTTAACAGTGACTTAAATTATACGTTACATCAATAAAAGTGATATTTTCTTAATTTTAATATAATTATTACAGCAAAATATAAAAAATGTTAATTGTAGGCAAACAGCTCTTTACTAGCAGATTTTAAACACCATCTCAGCTATCTGGCCACTTGCCTTCCAGAATTTTGAGGCATCAAGAAAATATTCTTAGTTCTGACTCCCTTAAGAAAGAGAGAAAAGAGGGGAGAGAGAGAAAGAAAGAAAGGAAAAGCAAAGAGGGAAGGGAGGGAGGAAGGAAGAAAAAAACAAAAACAATTTCCAACTCTCTCCATGAATATAAAGGTTTTGAGGGAAAGTGGCAATAAAGAATACAACAGCTACAATACAAAATACAATAGAGAAAGGCTGGAAAATCAGGAGACTGGCAAATAATACACCAAGAATGCTTTGTTTGCCACACAGAAATAAACACTCTGTCTTATGAGAGCTATATAAGAGGGTAACCATTTTCAGCAAAACCCAACAGTCACAGGAGAAACAACAAAAGACAAGAGAAACAAAAAGTAAAAAGTAAAAAAAGGTCAAAGAGACTTAAAGAATTGGTGGTAGCAGCAACTGGCTGGAAATTATCACTGTGATGACAGTGGAGGGAAAAATCATTAGCAGAGCTGGAAAGCAGCAACGGGAATAATGGCTCAGATATAAAGTATGTTGGAACAGACCCTGGCACATCATAAGCACTCAACAAATCCTAACTGCATTACGAGAAGCAGCATCGACCATAAAGGCAGATATTAAAAGTAGCAAAATAAGCTTCAGGCACCCTGACAGCAGAGAAGGTAGGGAAGAGCTAAAAGACAGAACAGTGGCTCTCCTCTCCAAGGCCAGAGAGAGAGCTAGAGCACAAGTGAGATCAAGAGAAAGAGAGTGGGTTTGTGTTCATAAAGAGGACACGGATAGAAGGGAGGACTAAAAAAGATGATGACGAACCTACTTTACCTTAATATCACAGACAGCTGCTCAGAGTAGACATCTGTTCCTATGTATACCTCAATCTGAGGGCCCAATGACTATATTGTATACAATATTCAGCTTTATTTTCCATGTCATTGATCTTTTACACATACCTGCTTTCATAGAACCCACCATAATCTAAGGTCTGTAGCGTACACTCCACTAAAGTTTTTATTAAAAGAGAAAATTCAAATGATAGCTGGCAATCTCTCAGCAATCTAAAACATTCACAGAAAAGAAGGATTTTACACCCATGGGCTTGAAAAAAAAATTAATATATTAGTTCTGATCTATCTAGCTACAGTTTTGGAATAAAGATATGTACAAAGTAACAGGGTTGATGCTGATGAGCCACGGTAACCCCTACACAACATACGCAATCTTAAACTTAGAGCACCGATTCTTTAAACTGGCAATAGGTTTACAGATCTTATCTTAATGCACACAGTTACAAATATTTAATCTACTACCTATAATGTTTCACTTTACTAAGACAAAGAAAAGATTAAACAAGGTAGAATAAATCAAATATATAGTTTCTCAAGGATTATCTCCCATTACCACTATAACCTTTTCTTTATGTTTCTAAAAATCAAAATCTCTTATTCTAAAAAAAATTCATTTCTACAAAGAAGAATGATGGACAGAAAAGTAGCCATAACATCCAATATTATATGTCATTAGAAAAAGTTTAGTTGCTTACCAATTAGGAAGAAGAAATTTTGTATGAGTGGGATTACAAAAGCAGATTGATCACTAGAAAAATTTAGAATTATAATTGCAAAAGAAAATATTAAAGTCGAAATTTTTTTCCTCAACTAACAACTATCTCACTATCTCATACAGATAGTGAGATAACAACTATTTCACTATCTCATACAGATAGTGAGATAACAACTATTTCACTATCTCATACAGAAGAAAAATTCTTAAAATAGTGTAACACTATCAGTATATAAGGAAGGGAAGGTATGAGAGTTGCTGGATTATATATCACTATCAAGCTAATTTGATATGTACCTATTGTGAACACCTGCTAAATATTCTCCAGATGCAATACATATTATCATCATATGGAAAGATTTGAAGTTTCTGCCATTTCAGAAAAGGAATTTTTCTTCATTTTACAACAAAAAGATACTTGTCTGCTTACTAGTGTCTTCTTTACTTTTGGCATCTTACATTTAAATTTGCCAGCAGATCACAATAATGTCCTACAATTGTCATAAAGATCTTTCTGGGTATGTACATCAAAGGAAGATGAAGTGAGAATTTCTAAGTACATTTTAAAACAAAGGCAGACTTCAGTATATAATGTATTTATACAAGTGGCTGGTATTAGTTTAAACATTTTTAATATAATAATTCTTACTCAAACCAGGACAGGAAACTGAAAAGTCCACTATAACCCTTAGATTCTAAAATTATAATACTTACAAAATTACTTTTTAAAAAGAAAAGGAAAAGCATACACCTACTATGCACCCATGAAAATTATAAAT
This sequence comes from Symphalangus syndactylus, assembly GCF_028878055.3. Classification (NCBI taxonomy): domain Eukaryota; kingdom Metazoa; phylum Chordata; class Mammalia; order Primates; family Hylobatidae; genus Symphalangus; species Symphalangus syndactylus. The sequence goes on along the minus strand of NC_072437.2, from coordinate 77,086,111 downwards.
TAAAAACTTTTTTAAAAAAGAAAGAAAAGTCAGGTAGCGTGATGCCTCCAGCTTTGTTCTTTTGGCTTAGGATTGACTTGGCGATGCGGGCTCTTTTTTGGTTCCATATGAACTTTAAAGTAGTTTTCTCCAATTCTGTGAAGAAAGTCATTGGTAGCTTGATGGGGATGGCATTGAATCTATAAATTACCTTGGGCAGTATGGCCATTTTCATGATATTGATTCTTCCAACCCATGAGCACGGAATGTTCTTCCATTTGTTTGTATCCTCTTTTATTTCATTGAGCAGTGGTTTGTAGTTCTCCTTGAAGAGGTCCTTCACATCCCTTGTAAGTTGGATTCCTAGGTATTTTATTCTCTTTGAAGCAATTGTGAATGGGAGTTCACTCATGATTTGGCTCTCTGTTTGTCTGTTATTGGTGTACAAGAATGCTTGTGATTTTTGTACATTGATTTTGTATCCTGAGACTTTGCTGAAGTTGCTAATCAGCTTAAGGAGATTTTGGGCTGAGACAATGGGGTTTTCTAGATATACAATCATGTCATCTGCAAACAGGGACAATTTGACCTCCTCTTTTCCTAATTGAATACCCTTTATTTCCTTCTCCTGCCTGATTGCTCTGGCCAGAACTTCCAGCACTATGTTGAATAGGAGCGGTGAGAGAGGGCATCCCTGTCTTGTGCCAGTTTTCAGAGGGAATGCTTCCAGTTTTTGCCCACTCAGTATGATATTGGCTGTGGGTTTGTCGTAGATAGCTCTTATTATTTTGAGATACGTCCCATCAATACCTAATTTATTGAGAGTTTTTAGCATGAAGGGTTGTTGAATTTTGTCAAAGGCCTTTTCTGCATCTATTGAGATAATCATGTGGTTTTTGTCTTTGGTTCTGTTTATATGCTGGATTACATTTATTGATTTGCGTATGTTGAACCAGCCTTGCATCCCAGGGATGAAGCCCACTTGATCATGGTGGATAAGCTTTTTGATGTGCTGCTGGATTCGGTTTGCCAGTATTTTATTGAGGATTTTTGCATCAATGTTCATCAAGGATATTGGTCTGAAATTCTCTTTTTTGGTTATGTCTCTGCCAGGCTTTGGTATCAGGACGATGCTGGCTTCGTAAAATGTGTTAGGGAGGATGCCCTCTTTTTCTATCGATTGGAATAGTTTCAGAAGGAATGGTACCAGTTCCTCCTTGTACCTCTGGTAGAATTCAGCTGTGAATCCATCAGGTCCTGGACTCTTTTTGGTTGGTAAGCTATTGATTATTGCCACAATTTCAGAACCTGTTATTGGTCTATTCAGAGATTCAACTTCTTCCTGGTTTAGTCTTGGGAGGGTGTATTTGTCGAGGAATTTATCCATTTCTTCTAGATTTTCTAGTTTATTTGCATAGAGGTGTTTGTAGTATTCTCTGATGGTAGATTGTATTTCTGTGGGATCGGTGGTGATATCCCCTTTTTCGTTTTTTATTGCATCTATTTGATTCTTCCATCAAAAAGTGGGCAGAGGACATGAACAGACACTTCTCAAAAGAAGACATTTATGCAGCCAAAAAACACATGAAGAAATGCTCATCATCACTGGCCATCAGAGAAATGCAAATCAAAACCACAGTGAGATACCATCTCACACCAGTTAGAATGGCCATCATTAAAAAATCAGGAAACAACAGGTGCTGGAGAGGATGTGGAGAAATAGGAACACTTTTACACTGTTGGTGGGACTGTAAACTAGTTCAACCATCGTGGAAGTCAGTGTGGCGATTCCTCAGGGATCTAGAACTAGAAATACCATTTGACCCAGCCATCCCATTACTGGGTATATACCCAAAGGACTATAAATCATGCTGCTATAAAGACACATGCACATGTATGTTTATTGCAGCACTATTCACAATAGCAAAGAGTTGGAACCAACCCAAATGTCCAACAATGATAGACTGGATTAAGAAAATGTGGCACATATACACCATGGAATACTATGCAGCCATAAAAAATGATGAGTTCGTGTGCTTTGTAGGGACATGGATGAAACTGGAAAACATCATTCTCAGTAAACTATGGCAAGGACAAAAAACCAAACACCGCATGTTCTCACTCATAGGTGGGAATTGAACAATGAGAACTCATGGACACAGGAAGGGGAACATCACACTCCGGGGACTGTTGTGGGGTGGGGGAAGGGAGGAGGGACAGCATTAGGAGATACACCTAATGGTAAATGACGAGTTAATGGGTGCAGGAAATCAACATGGCACATGGATACATATGTAACAAACCTGCACATTGTGCACATGTACCCTAAAACCCTAAAGTATAATAAAAAAAAAAAAAAAAAAGAAAGAAAGAAAAGTTGTAAAAAGAAACAATTACATAAGCAAGGAAGGGGGGAAGGTAAGGCAGATAAAGTAAAATTTACTTATCAAAGTGACCAGGAGTTTAATTTAACTATATGAAGTTATAAAAAGGTATAAAAGCATAGCAAAATAAATTTCATTTTATTCCTCCTCTTCTTCTATCTTTCCAGTAACTGCCAGTATACAAAATAAACAACATTTATATAAGTTATATATGTCTACATCAAACTATGACAAGTAAATATTTCATTTGGGAGAAATAAGTAAAATAATTTCAAGATACTCTGCCATTTATTTACTGAATATACAGTTAGGTCCTATGAGATCAAGTTAGAGTAACAGTTAAATTTGTCAATATAATCAGTTGTCACAAAGTGTGTCATCTGAGATTTCCTTGCCTGAAACATACACCAAAAAAAAAAAAAAAAACCTTAGAAATAAAATAAAATTAATTTTAAAGTTCATTTCTTGAAAAATTAATTATTAAACTTCTGGATTTCAATTTCTATGTACGAAATTGAAGTCAATCAAGGAAGTTGGTTTACAAGGAAAAGTAAACCAACAATTGCCAAGTATTCTCTAAATATTAATAAAGGAAAATAAAGGTATTTACCATCTGCTAAATACTTAGTGTCATAAACTATGTACTTCATCTACACAGTCATCCTCACAACAACCCTGGATGATAGGTGTTTTAATATACAGGTTCCACGGGAGCATAATTCAGGTGCAGAAGAGTTAAGCGGATGGAATAAGTAAACACAATTAAGTGGCAATATGGGAATTCTGACTCAAATTTGATTCCAAATTCTGTTCCTTGTACTATAAACAGTATTGATGATAATACCAATACATATTATTTTATCCTTGGATTAATCATTACTTATTGCTATGACAAGCAAAAACTCTTCTATGCCTGAAGCAATCAAGTAAACAAAATATTCTTAGTAAATCTCTCTGTTAAGAGTTTATAGATTCGCTGTTTAAATTTAATAGATTTTTTTCTCAATTGAATAAGAAAAATTACTACAGGAAATATAATCTGTAAAAAATAGGTCAATATATGCAAACTACAAATATTTCCAATTTTCTTTCTCAGGAAACTGGCAATTATTATTTTAAAATGTTTCTTACTAGTCTACATTAGTGTGCTAATTTGAAAAAATTATAGATTGTATTTGAGCTGGTATCAGTTTCTTAAGTTCCTACAAATAAGGTAATAATTTAACCAGGTACCATATAGCATATGTAAAAACAAAATATTTTACCTTTAGAGGCCTGCACACACCTTCAGTGATATGCCCAACAACTTCTTGAATATTTTCTTCAACACCTAAAATTAATTACTACATAATTAATATTTGTTTCCATATTATATCTTGCTTCATATAAGTTCAAAAAACTAACAAATAATATATAATACATATAATTAATGGCACTAATGACTTTTAAAATAACCATAACAATATTTTAGTAAGTTTGATATCTCTTGGGACATTACTGTGTTAACTAACATATTATTAATTGTGATAATACCTAATGTGTGTCTAGAAAGCCTTGTTAATTCATTTGTCTTTGAGTTAATAAAATGAATATTTCTTTGTGAAAAAGATTAAAGTTATAAGATGGAAGAAAAAAAGAGTGTGAAATGTATTAATTGAATGAAGTGATGCCAAGATGTATTAGCATTTGTTTTACAAACATCTTGTTCCAGGCAGTGCTGCGTAGCACATACACTGAGGGTATAAAGATGAAAAATATACCTTGAAATCTTATAGAAAAACTGGTATTTTTGAAACACCAACTATTTATCAAGCTCTGTACTGGGTATTTGACATTTACTGCTTGTAACCACCTTCATTTTTACCGATGGAAAAACCGAGGCTCAGAAGATTGAAGTCATTCCTGTAGAATAACCTACTTCAACTAACTACAATCTATTTTCTTCCTTAATACTGCCTTATATATACTTTTCTAAAACATCTTTAAGGAAACATTTATTTAAACTGGGTAAGGAGAATAATAACAGAAAGAGAACCTAACGGTGCACACTTTGTGCCAATCTAACATATATGCTAAGTCTAATCTTGATACTGAAGAGTTAGAAGCTATGAGGTTAGTATTACCACCAATTTGTAACACTGACTCACCTTGCAGATAATGTGAACCACAGAGATGTGTGGCTGAGCTACGTAAAATAGTCAAGTGATACCAAGCCACAGTGTCTCTCTTAACTTCCTACCAAAAATAGAACATTTTAAAATCATACACTAAACCCTCAAACTCTAAAACAGGCCTCTTTAGGTAATCACAACTAAGAAGACTTGGAATTCTGTAAACAAGACATCAGCAACTCTCAACTACAGTTATTTTTCTTCCTTGACATCAAGACAAAAATTTTAAGTACATTTAGTACATATGGTGATGTAGTTTGGATGTTTGTCCCCTCTAAATTCAAGCTGAAATGTGATCCCCAATGTCGGAGGTGGGGCCTCTGGGAGATGTTTGGGTTATGGGAGTGCATGTCTCATGAATGGCTTGGTGCTGTCCTCACAATAGTCAGTGTTGCTTAAAAGTGTGTGGCACCTCCCCATCTCTCTGTCTTGCTCCCTCAATCACCATGTGACATGCTGGCTCTTCCCCTTTCGCCTTCCACCATGACTCTATGCTTCCTGAGGCCTTCACCAGAAGCAGATGTTGGCATCATGCTTCCTCTACTGCCTGCGGAACCGTGAGTCAAATTAAACCTCTTTATAGATTACCAATCTTCAGGTATTCCTTTATAGCAATGCAGAAACATACTAACAGATATGATAATTGTCTTAAAATTTTAGAACAGTGCCATGAGAATGAAAAAAGAGGCTGGGTAGCAGAAATGAAAGAATTAGTAGCTTAAAGACCTTAAACAAGTCACTCAGCCTGTTTACACACCGATAAAATTAAGATAATATCACCTTGTACCTTTGAAGTGTCATGCAGAGGATTTGAGAAAATGTATGCTAAATATTCCAGAAATTTCTTATAAGTGCCACAGAGGAGTCTAGGTTTGATATGAAAGGTCATTAGGATTCACTATAAAACTGAACAGTTGAGTGACAGGACAAAGGTGATGGAAGAGAAAGTCTATTAGCAGAATGAGGGAGAATCTAGAGAAGAGAAAGAGTAATCAGGATGCTTATTGTACCATCAAGGTGTTTATCTAAGTGAAGAAGATAGCAACAAGAATAGAAACAGAGATGCTTGTGTTATTTTCTATATTTAGGCATTAGCAATACAATTGGTGGACCCACCTTGTGTAGTTACATGCTTTAAGAGAGCTTCAAGGTGTTCCTTTTCAGAAGCAGTAGCTTGATGGAGCCAAGCCAACATATCTCCTACATACCTAATGAAAACTAAATGTTAATAAAGATTTCCTTTGAAAAAACATCAACTCCTCTTCTGCTGTCTGATTACTATACCTCAAAGGGTCATGAGAATGCATTTCAATTGGTCTAGGTGTACCTCCGGGGCCCCCTCTTGTGAGCGCATCAATAAATCCACGAACAACTGTACTTCTTCTGGCTGTTCCAAATTCATCTAAGGTATATCTAGAAGAAACAAGTTGTATAAAAAATGGTTGGGGTTGTTTCTAATGGCTATATCAGACTATTCATGCAATTTCTGAGACAAGCAAGTACTTAAAAAGCACTTAAAGCTCCTTTAGACATTTGGTCAAGCAACATTGCTTTCAAACAAGAAAAAAATATTTAAGAGATAACTTCAGCACATTGAAAATTCAATCAAAAAGTCAAAACTTTTACCCCTCCTAAGAATAATGCTGGGATTGGAACTAAAGCAGAGGCAGCAGTAATAAGGGATAAAGCAATGGACTTAGTAAAACTAGGAAAATCAAGCCAAGGTGGGAAGACTTAACTTTTTAGGTTTCAGTATATTCAGTATACTAGGTTTTGGTATATTTCAGTATATATATTTGCAGTCTAAAACATGATGCTCTACTGTTTTACATAAAGCCATAACAGTTCTCAAAAACCGATTATAATTAGAACTCTGCAATCCAAGTCTGGGTGTGGTGGTTTCACACCTGCAATCCTAGCACTTTGGGAGGCCGAGGAAGGTGGTCATTGGAGCCCAGGAGTTTGAGACCAGCCTGGGCAAAATATTGAGACCCTTTCTCATTATCAAAAAAAAAATAGCCAGGTATGGTGGTGCATGCCTATAGTTCCAGCTACTCGGGAGGCTGAGGTAGGGGGATCACTTGAGCCTATGAGGTTCAGGCTGCAGCTGGCAGTGACTGCTCCACTATACTCCAGGCTGAGCCACACAGCGAGACCCTGTCTCAGAAAAAACAAAAGAATTCTGCAATCCTAAAATTGAGATTTTTCTCTTCTACATTAAAAAAGTCTTCTTTACACATACTATCACAATTTATCACCAAAATTTGCTCCAAAAATTGCTATCCATTTTTAAAAGCTTATTTTGACTCCGATATTAGACATAATAGATGTTCCTTAAATTTACTGACCAATCACATATACAAGCAAATACCTTTTTAAAAAACATGTATTAAGAAGCCACCTATTATAATTGAAAACGCATGGAAAGGCTTTCTAAGGTGAAGGAACTGGTAGGGAAGGAAAGCTTTTAACTGGGGAATAGGACAATTTGGGATTCAAATCATAAAAATGGCCTGGAGATCTCTGGAGTGCCCATTTCTTTGACTCAACTCAGCCTTGTTTCCTATTATCGCCACCATTCCTGACATCCATCCCTCAACTGAAAGTTCTTTCCATTTTAAAAGTATAAAGAAAAAATATATTTTAGCAGTCTTGATGTCAGCAGATTCTAGACTAACTTTTAAATCTCTAAACAGTATTCTACCATACTAAATTTTAAGAATTATGTCAATAATCTACATATAAACAAAAATTACCAAAACTTCCCAAGATACCCAAAATAATTAATATCTTAGGCTACATAGCTTTCTTTCATATGTTGTTAATTGGATGAAAAATCCACATTTTGGTAAACATGTGAAAGATGGTTTATTTCCAAATCAAAGAGAAAGTCTGTAGAAGGGGCAAATAGCTATAAATATTTAGGAATATGAACCTTTGTTGAGGACTGTTTATTATTAACTAGACTATGGTTCTTTGTGGGTTTGTTTTCCGTTAAAAAGAAATGGTTTTGAGATTCCCTGTGGTGACATACTAGTACAGAAAAGGGAAAGTGCAATATCCAGCTAAGTTTTGCTAAATTGCATAATTGCCTTGCATTTACTTTCTATTTTTTAAACAAATTAGAACCAAAATGCTCATTGCTATTTTTTCCCTCATGCTCTTAAATTATTAATCCATTTAGTGTGAAGAATGCCTTCTTTTAAATGATCACCTGATTCTCTGAAATAATGAACTTATGACTGCTTATCACATAACAAAATTCACAAACGTTTAACTTTTTAAGTATATAAAGCTAATCCTCATTCCCAAGACCCTACTAACTATAGTAAAAATAAACAGCATAATTTGTTTTTAGGACTGTCCACTGGGACCACAGTGTAACAGAATCCAGTGAATCTACTGGTATTTTAAATAGGGGGTAAATTACCAAGCCTGGCAAACACTGGAATTTCATCTGTTCAATACTATATCAATAAACATTAATATTAATGTCAATCCTCCTACAGAACAAATATAATTTAAAGCAAAAACAGCATAAGCCACGTGAACCTTCAATATCTTTAGACATGAAACATCCTTCCCAGAGACAGAAGAAAAAGTCTTTGACCAAAATCAGACATTCTTCCAACAATAATCAAAATTCAAAATAGAGCTTTTTCAGAGTGAATGTTCAAATTATGTAAATACTCTCAAATACCTCTAGTTAAAATTAAAAGTCTCATTTTAAAAACCGTGTTTAGCTACAGTAAAAGAAATTCTGGTCAAAAAGCAAATTAAAAGAAGAAAAATTTTTATCAAAAAGCAAATTAAAAGATAATAGTATAGAAGTGCCTCTTTGAAATACAACAAATACATAAAGAAGGAAGAAAAGTCAGCATTGTATGTATTACTACATTTTAAAATGACTTATATTCTAAAGGCTTACCAAAGAAAAGAAATTATCAAATTTTTTCACTTCCATTTATAATTGTACATGATTTATTATTATTAAAAGTCAATAATGCGTTAGTATTCTAGTTATATACTACATAAGAAACACTGAGTATGGCAACTTTCCCCAGGGATTTCAATAATTGACATTTTTCTTGCATATAATACTTCCATTATTTGAGACACAATAATGGACAGTGAAGCTTTTATATGTTACTTATTAAGTTCATATAGTGCCATCTGGTGGTTAACATGATACATTATTAAGTTTTCCCTAAATGTAAGGAAACTACCACTTCGAAAATAATTACTTAATGAAAGGCCAATTTTCTCTTTTTTAGCATTCATCTTGTTCTAATCATCTGGTCTTAAAAACTTACTTTCCATCGTCTGGGAAGTGAGGAGCGCCTCTGCCCGGCCACCCATCGTCTGGGAAGTGAGGAGCGCCTCTGCCCGGCCGCCCCGTCTGGGAAGTGAGGAGCGCCTCTGCCCGGCCGCCCCGTCCGGGAAGAAGTGAGGAGCGCCTCTGCCCGGCCGCCCCGTCCGGGAAGAAGTGAGGAGCGCCTCTGCCCGGCCACCCCGTCTGGGAAGTGAGGAGCGCCTCTGCCCGGCCGCCCCGTCTGGGAAGTGAGGAGCGCCTCTGCCCGGCCACCCACCGTCTGGGAAGTGAGGAGCGCCTCTGCCCGGCCACCCATCCTCTGGGAAGTGAGGAGCGCCTCTGCCCGGCCACCCATCCTCTGGGAAGTGAGGAGCGCCTCTGCCCGGCCACCCATCGTCTGGGAAGTGAGGAGCGCCTCTGCCCGGCCGCCCCGTCTGGGAAGTGAGGAGCGCCTCTGCCCGGCCGCCCCGTCTGGGATGTGGGGAGCGCCTCTGCCCGACCGCCCCGTCTGGGAGGTCTACCATGGAGGCCAGAAGCAATGTGGGGGCTGGACGTGATGCCTCACACCTGTGGTCCCGGCACTCTGGGGGGCCGAGGCGGGTTGATCACTTCGGGCTAGGAGTTCGAGAGCAGTCTGGCTAACATGGCGAAACATATGAAAAATACAACTGACAAACCAACCAACCAACCCAGCGACAACAAAACAGGTCTACCCTGGAGTCATACTCTAATTTTTTCTATTTTCCTCCCTTTCTGATCCTTTATCCCACTTTCTTTTTCTTCCTCTTCCTTCTCCTTCTTCTTTGTCAAATAGAGGATTGAGTTATTATCACCGATCCATATAAAGTCCCTCTCTCATTTATTTTAATTCCCACCCCCCATTTCTATTCCCCGACTTCCCATGTGCAACCTTCCTAATGTGATTGATACGCATCTTTTTGTTTGTATGTATTTTTAGAAAATGTTTATTGTTTTTGTGTGCAAAAAAAAATTAATAATAAAAAAAGAAAAAGAAAAACTTACTTTCCCACTCAGCTTCTAAATGTCTCTTAAAATCTTCCAAATTGCCATTACTGCCCCCTGCTTCTTAGCATATGCCCTTCACAGATAAACCTTCTTTGCCTCTCTATTATAGTTCCATTCTTTATCTTTCAAGCTTTTTCCCAGATTGCCATGTAGCCCGCAAATACATCCCTCCTTAGTTGACAGCTTTCTAGTCATCTCCTCTCAAAATAAAAATAATATCTAAAATTTAGTGATGTACCAAGCATTACACTAAGTGCCTTAAGTGAACAATCTAACTTAATCTTCACATCAACCCTGTAAAATAGGCACTATTATTATCCTCATTTTACAGCTAAGGAAACTGAAGCTTACAAAGGTACAAGGACTTCTCAAAGAAATTTGACTCAAGAGCCCACCTTATAGCCATTTAATATTGCTCCTTTCCAAGTTTTGATAAAGAACTATATCAGTGAAACTTTATTTGCATGGCAGAAGTCAGCTGTTGTTTTCAGGTGCCCAAAACACACAAAGGCTTTTTTTTTTTAATAAAAGATTAACCTTGTGAATAAATATTAATCTGTAGACAATGCAACAGTTGTTAAAATCAAATACCAAATGTTTTAAGTGCTAAAAGACTCATAATCAATGCCAATATGTTAAAGTGAAAAAGTTGGGAAAGAAATTTTAAAGCAGGAATAAACTGCTAAGCTGCTGACCAATGGTCAACATTATCTTATGTATATGCACAACATTCAGAGCTATTATGATCCAGCTGTTGCTCCTAATTCAATAGCCAGTGCAAGCCTTTACAATTAATTTCCCAAAGGTGCATGATCTCTCAATGTATATCTTTGCATTACTGTTCCCTCAACCTGCAAACTATTCTTCCTTTACTTCTAGGAAAATGCCTATTTAGCCTTCAGAACTCACTTTATACCTAATTCCTTAGGAAACTTTCACTGATGCTCATCTCTTTCTCCTACACCAGAATACTTGAGCCACACAGCATCTGGCACATGACTTCTAGACTAGCAATTAGTGTATTCAATTAAAATGCATTTGTTTATCTCTGGTTCCAAAAAATAAAGCAGTTTGAGGGCAGTGCTTTACTGACATTGTGTTTCTAGAATTTAAAATGGTGCTTAACACATAGTACTCAGTAAGTAACACTGGGGTGTTATTATTTTACACAGCTGTTCAGCATTTGTGTTCTGTGACATTATGATAGGATAAGTAGTGTTCCAATCAGAAAGTAATGGGGAGGTCCTCTAAAAATAGTATAAGCAGCATCTGAAAGGGATGATTCAAAGCAGGATGCACTACCTTGGTAAGAGTCCCCTCGTTTCCTGTTTTCAGAATTATTAATATCTTCAACCCCTACATCTACCTAAAGCTTATGCTCATACTACTCCAGGCATTAAAGTATTTACTTTTTATTTTATAAAAATTAAGAGAATAAAATTAAAATATAAAATAATAAAAAATATATCAACAAATATAAAATGCATTAAATTCTTATCCAAAACATTACCACATAGCTCTTGTTTGGCATCAATTACAGGATCAAAGACCTAGGCCCTCTCCTCCTAAATCCTATTAACAGAACCTTGATATTAAATATTTTTTTTCATCTCTGCATACCATATTTCTCAGTCCTGATATGACTTCAGTCTCTGTAGGGAAGTATTCATACAGGAGTTTTAGTTACTTACAATTCTAAGGGAGTTAATGAGACAACAGGGGAAAAGTCACTGAACCTCTATATAAGTAAGAGGTAGTCTAGATACAGAGACACTTTGGTTTCTCTTTCTATATTGTATTCTGTAGTATGTAAAATTCAAATAAGCTGATACCTCATGAAACAAATTCAAGTTAAGGTGAACAATATTGTTGTAAATTATTATAAATTTTACTCAAACTATTATATACGCTTTTGATAATATTAAAACTTAAAGTAAATTATCAAAAGAAAAGTAGGCTTTCATTTTTAATTAAGAAAAAGTCACCAACTTATATAAGACAGGTCTGTCCTGCAGGGCTTCCATTGCCTGTGTCAATACTGGAGATACGTCACATGATTCTTGTGTCAATGTTCTGCATTCACCTGAAAAATAATTAACATTATAACTTTTGTTAAATTCAGCTTAGATGTTTATTATGTCTGTTGCATTCCAGGAGTCTAAATTCCATGGCGAACACCCCATAAAAAAAATTCTCAGAAAAACCTAGAGAATACACGAATCAAAAATGAATTTATGCTGTCAACCAAACTAAAAAGTTAAGCTTAAGTAGTTATATAACTTTAAATGACCACATATGCTATCAGGTATGCCCCAAAGCTGTATTTTGTTATTATAAAACACTAGAGTCCTGAAGAAACCAACCAGTGAACAAGTATTTCCTAATAACTGCCATATACATGACAGTATTAGGGAAGCAGGGAGGAGTACTAAAAAGATATGATCAGTTCCTTCGCTGGAAAGCAATCTTTAAACGGTTTGCTAAAATTGTTAATGTGGTTAACTAATATATAGTGATACAATTATAATTTCAAAAGAGTTTGAATTTTAAACTCTTAAAAATTTCTACACCAACTTTTATTATTCTAATTTTATCTATAAAATGCTCACAAGTGCCTAGAACATTCAAAGAATTTAGAACTTCTCAGAAATTCCCAACCTTTGGTACACAAGGACTTCACACTAGCAGTATACTTTCTAGCATGCACTGACTGAAAACAAAATATGCATAGAGAATTGAAGACATCTTAAAATGACTTCATAGTCTCCACAAGACCGAGCCCACGGTTGGGAACCACTATGTAAGATGTTGTGGGAGCACAAAGAAATTTGAGTCAATGTCCATGCCTTTGAGGAAGTAGAAAACTAGTGAGATAAGACATGCATGAAAAAAATACATTGAGATGCAATGAGAGAAAGGCAGACAATACTCCAGATGGAAGCAAACAATGTAAAGAAGGAGAGAGGTAGAAAAACAAATATGTTTGAGAGATAAAGACTTAACCAACCAGACCAGAGAATTCCATTTGCACAGCATAGTACAGGAGTAGCTGGTTAACCAAATTTAATTCCAACCCCTTCCAATAGTCGGTTGGTAACACCTATTAAAATATGTGCTCCTGTTCCATGCTTGCTTGTTTTAAATATCTTCTCTGGTTTTAACAGGCTATTTTGCAAAATATCTATTGAAACATTTTCAAACAAAACTAAAGCAAATAAAGCATTCCTGGTAGGCAAAATAATGGCCCTCCAAAGATGTCCACATCCTAATCCCTGGAATCTGTGAATATGTTACCTTACATGGGAAAAGGGACTTTGTAAATGAAATTAAGGTAGTAGACCTTAAAAATGGAGGGATTTTCTCAGGTTACCCAAGTGGGTCCAAGGTAATCACACAGGCCTCACAACGGAAGTGGCTGGCAGAAAAGTTAGAGATATGAGATGGAAGATGAGGCAGGGGAGAATCAACACGAGAAAATGACCTGACATTGCTGGCTTGGAAGATTGAGGAAGGGGCTGCAAGCCAAAGAATGCAGGCAGCCTCTAGAAACTGGGAAAAACCCTCAGTGACAGCCAGCAAGGAAACACAGACCTCAGTCCTGCAAACACAAGGAACTGAATTCTGCCAACTAACTGAATGAGCAAGGAAACAGATCATCCCTTAGAGCCTACAGAAACAAATGCAGGTCTACCAACATTTAGATTTTAGCATAGTGAGAACCACGTCTGATTTCTGACCCACAGAGGTGTAAGGCAACAAATATGTGTTGTTTTAAGGCACTCAGTTTGTAATAATTTGTTACAGCAACAGCAGAAAATCAGTTTACCACTTACAACTTTACAGTTACGTAAACAACAAGAGACACCTAATCTGCTTTAAGATAATCTAGGGCAGAAACTGTCTTCATTGTTTTATTCTCATATTTAAGCATACTGCTTGGCTGATAGCCGGTGCTCATGATACAAACACAAAAACAGTGTGCTCAAATGTGAAGTTTGTTTTTCTTTTTTAAAATATTTTTGATTACTAAATCAAAATGCATCAATGACCAAGTAAAAATTTAAAAATCAAATACAAATACTATTTTTATTTAAAAAAAGTTTGATTACTAAAATCAAAATATATCAAATAAAGACCAAGTAAACTTTTAAAAAACAACTACAAATGTTCATGAATCTAGACAACATAAAAGAAATCACTTACTTTGAGCCCATCGGTAAAGTCTTTCATAAGCCGTTTCTTGAAGTAAGGCCATCTGTTCCATAATTTCTAAACTAAAAAAGAAATTAATGATTATAATTTAAATTTTAGTCAACAGATACATCTAAGCACCTAATTATTTTGTTTGCATATTACATATTATAGCATATTAACTTTTTATCATTTTATGGGATGATTTTTCAATAATTTTCTACAACTAAATAAATGTCACATTTTAACCATCACTTATTTATCAACTGCTGTTTTAGCCTAAACCTGTCAGGGTATAACTTCACCATTCTCTAAAGATAAATAAAGGTTAAACTTCTATTTCACAAAATGCTATATAGTTTCACAAACAATCTAGAATATCTTTAAAATTTTGGAAATATAAGCAGCAATGCAATTAGTTCAATGAGCAGTTACTCACCCTGCCGTTTGTTGATTTGTACGCAAGAGAACTTTGACATCATTATGAATCTGTTTTACTCTTCCCAGTGCCTTGAAAAAATCCTTTAAAATTAAGAATGTGACTTTATGTCCATGCTTGAGGCAAAATTACATTATTTAAAACTGAAAGGTCACTACCAAGGGCAAACAAACTCTTTCATCTATTTTAATGAAGCCTTCCTATACTGATCTCAACTCTCTCTAAGTTTTCATAGACAGTGTAACTGTTATTTATTCACATTTTAAGACATATTAATATATTAATTCAGTTCCTACTATGTGCCAAATAGTGTTGACAGTTGCCGGGAATACAAAATTTATAAAGACAAAAATCCCTGTCCTCAAGAAGTGTACGTAGTCTAGTGAGAAATGCAAAACTAAAAATTACATTAAAAAAAGTACTGTGTATTACACATCTTATTACTTAAGCCTGGCATTCTTATTGCTGAAGATGATGTTTTATGTATCTGTTGTATACGCATTCTTGCTCCCTCGTCCAAGAGTAGAATGCAAAGTTAAATAAATAGGAGGTGACAGATGCCAAACTGTTGATTGATATTTAAATGTACTGGAGGCTCAGGTTTCAGAGTGCCACAAATAGTGTTCCACCCATGAAAAATAATGGATGTGTTATTTTTCTTTGATGAATAAAACTTAAAATAATAATAATAATAACCTTCATTTTCTAATTTCTACCAAGGGGAGAAAAAATGATATGTCAAATATTTCAAATGCGTAAAGTTCCTCAAAACATGAGGGCAGTACATACTAATACATAATATCTCTATTAATTCTCTTACCTATTTACCTCTCTACACCCAAATGACTGGTTCGATTTTAGCCAAGCCAGTAAAAGTGATAACTACTCAGAGACACTCAGCGAGAATCCTTCCCCACCTCAAGAACCCTTCTTGCCCTCTGATTCCACAATGATGACGATAGGCTTAAGTTTACAGTTCTTCCCAGCTAGAAGACCAAAAGATTCCTTTCTGGAAAAATTGAATGTCTTTAAGGAAAAAAAAAGAAATGAAACTTTTTCTTGTTATTTAACATTTTGAGAGGTTTTATAATTCTGTCAGCCAGTTTGGAAAGAATGGAATAGCTTAAAAAATTAATTAGATGAAAAAACAAGTGATTTCTAACCCAAGGAAAGACACAAAGTTATAAAAGAAGGAACATGCAATCACTGTAATGTCACTGTAATGAAAATGAAAAATGTGTGGGTAGGTACTATGGCTCAGACTTGTAGTCCCAGCACTTTGGGAGGCCGAGGTAGGCACACCACTTGAGCTCAGGAGTTTAAGACCAGCCTGGGCAACACAGTGAGACACTATCTCTACTAAAAATTAAAATTAAAAAATCAGCCAGGAGTGGTGGTGCATGCTTGGATACCCTAGCTACCTGGGAGGCTGAGATGGGAGGATCACTTGAGCCTGGGAGGTTGAGGCTGCAGTGAGCTGTGTTCGTGCTACTGCACTCCAGCCAGGGCGACAGAGCGAGACCCTGTCTCAAAAACAAAAGGAAAAGAAAATAGAAAATGTGGTCTAACTGTACTATGATATATGAAGGAGGTAAAGAGAACATATGTGTGTACTATCTGTACTGGGGGAGGAGACAGAGTGGGTAGAAGGCTAAATCCTCACATTTCACAATAGAGAATCAATAGAAAATAGTTAACATAGATAATCAAAGCATATTCTTTTTAACTATAGATCTAGAATATAGAATTTACAAAAGAAGCAATTAATAACATTGAAAATGGTTGACAAAAGACCTAGAGGTGAGGAAGAGTAAAATAGGTGACATAGATTTTCTTTTTATAACTTTATTGACTCTGACTTTTTAAAAAGTACATGTATTACTTTGAAAAATATAATTAAAATACACATCTTAAATTTCCAAACATAAAAGTATTCTCAGATGAAACTTTTTTAATGGGAAAATAAAGCTTCAAAAAAGCAATTTCTCTCTAATATCTCTAACTACTAAACTTTAAATGATTATAACAGAAAGCCAGGATACCTCAGTAATGGGTCCTTCTCTCGTACCTCGGAGAAGATTCATTTCACCAGAAGTTAGTTGGAACTTGGATAAGAAGGCATCTGCAACTTGTGCTCTTATCTCTAATTTTTGGCTGTAATTTTCAAAACAAGCAATAAAAATCAAGCATCTTATACAGTTGCATAGCTTTAAAACAAGTTCTATCTCAGACATAATAAATTTTTAAAACAAAGGTATGAAAAGTTCTCAACATTTTCAAAGGTCTTGTTTCTGCCTCAAATATTAGAATTTTATCAGACATGTAGGTGATAAAATTAGCTAATATTGTTCTATTTCAGATACTTGCACACAATAAATGGAGTTGATCATTACACAAAAGAAAAAATAAGTCCATGCATGGTCCCTGCATTACAAATTTGCAGCCACTTACAAGTACTTAAATAGTTCACCTTGCAGTTTGCTAGATGCTTTTATAAGAGAGAAATATGTACCTGTTTTCAACCAATTTCTTTTCAGTCACTAAAACAATTCCTAAGCCTTTTAAGTTTTCACATGACATACCTATCAAAAATCAAACTTATTAGTTTATTTTATGTTAGAGGAGAACTCCTTTATTAATTCTCCATAAATTGCTAGTCACTTATCCACTTTGGTCTTCCCCACTTTTTCTACAAAATATAGTAATAAAAACAACCTTTTAAATTATATTATATGAATGCAACCTATCTAAACTAGCTGATGGAAAAAGGCACACTCAAGGACCTATGGGACTGAGTAGAATCAATACCCACAGGCAAGTTAGGAACACAAGCTACTTGAACAGACACTCAACATTCCTGGTTTCTGTATCTCAGAACTGAAAATACATAAATAAAGTTATAAAAGTATTTCACTAGCAATATTCAGAGAATAGTAATATTCCACAATTAAACAAAATTCAAATAAGAATGAACAAAGATAAACATAAACACTATTTGTATAGATGGTACAATGCATCTGCCATCTCTGTTTTATTTGGACCTTTGGGATGGAGGTTTTAAATTCAAAGTTGAATGCTAATACTCCTACTGAATAAAGAAATTTATAAGCAAAAATCCTCCAGGTGGCAGCAAAGATCTGTTTATTTCAAATGGTAAATCACCTAATTGAGTATACACAGATTTAAATGTCATGTTCTTAATCATCTTATTATTGATATCTAAAAGTTATCTTAATATTTATCTTATTTTTGCTTTGTTGCCTGTGCTTTTGAGGTCTTATTCAAAAAATCCTTGCCCAGTCCAATTTCATGAAACAATTCTATTTTTTTTCTGGTAGTTATATAACTTGGGGTCGTATAGTTTACTCTTTAATCCATTTAGAGTTTTTTTTTTTTTTTTTTTTTTTTACCATACCTTTGGTATGTTTAGATATGCAAATTCTTTTTTTGTTTGTTTGTTTTTTTTTATTTTTTTTTTTTTATTATACTTTAGGGTTTTAGGGTACATGTGCACAATGTGCAGGTTTGTTACATATGTATCCATGTGCCATGTTGATTTCCTGCACCCATTAATTCGTCATTTAGCATTAGGTGTATCTCCTAATGCTGTCCCTCCCCCCCACCCACCCCACAACAGTCCCCGGAGTGTGATGTTCCCTTTCCTGTGTCCATGAGTTCTCATTGTTCAATTCCCACCTATGAGTGAGAACATGCGGTGTTTGGTTTTTTGTCCTTGCGATAGTTTACTGAGAATGATGTTTTCCAGTTTCATCCATGTCCCTACAAAGGACACGAACTCATCATTTTTTATGGCTGCATAGTATTCCATGGTGTATATGTGCCACATTTTCTTAATCCAGTCTATCGTTGTTGGACATTTGGATTGGTTCCAACTCTTTGCTATTGTGAATAGTGCCGCAATAAACATACGTGTGCATGTGTCTTTATAGCAGCATGATTTATAGTCCTTTGGGTATATACCCAGTAATGGGATGGCTGGGTCAAATGGTATTTCTAGTTCGAGATCCCTGAGGAATCGCCACACTGACTTCCACAATGGTTGAACTAGTTTACAGTCCCACCAACAGTGTAAAAGTGTTCCTATTTCTCCACATCCTCTCCAGCACCTGTTGTTTCCTGATTTTTTAATGATGGCCATTCTCACTGGTGTGAGATGGTATCTCACTGTGGTTTTGATTTGCATTTCTCTGATGGCCAGTGATGATGAGCATTTCTTCATGTGTTTTTTGGCTGCATAAATGTCTTCTTTTGAGAAGTGTCTGTTCATGTCCTCTGCCCACTTTTTGATGGGGTTGTTTGTTTTTTTCTTGTAAATTTGTTTGAGTTCATTGTAGATTCTGGATATTAGCCCTTTGTCAGATGAGTAGGTTGCAAAAATTTTCTCCCATTGTGTAGGTTGCCTGTTCACTCTGATGATAGTTTCTTTTGCTGTGCAGAAGCTCTTTAGTTTAATGAGATCCCATTTGTCGATTTTGGCTTTTGTTGCCATTGCTTTTGGTATTTTAGACATGAAGTCCTTGCCCACGCCTATGTCCTGAATGGTATTGCCTAGGTTTTCTTGTAGGATTTTAATGGTTTTAGGTCTAACATATAAGTCTTTAATCCATCTTGAATTAATTTTCGTATAAGGTGTAAGGAAGGGATCCAGTTGCAGCTTTCTACATATGGCTAGCCAGTTTTCCCAGCACCATTTATTAAATAGGGAATCCTTTCCCCATTTCTTGTTTTTGTCAGGTTTGTCAAAGATCAGATTTTTATATATGGTGAGAGATAAGGGTCTAGTTTCATTCTTCTGTATGTAGCTACCTAATTTTTCCAACACCACTTACTGAAGACACTGTCTCTTCCCCAACGTGTGTTCTTGGTGCCTTTGTTGAAAATCAGTTGGCTGAAAATGCATGAATTTATTTCTGGGTTCTCTAGTCTGTTCCATTGGTCTATGTGTTTTTACACCAGAACCATGCTGTTTTGTAGTATATTTTGAAGTCAGGTAGTATATAATGCCTCCAGCTTTCTTCTTTTTGCTTTGACTATCCAGGTTCTTTTTCATTTCCATATGAATTTTAAGATTTTTTTTCTATTTCTGTGAAGAATGTCACTAATATTTTAATAGTGATTGCATAGAATCTGTAGATTGCTTTGGGTACTAAGGACATTTTAACCACATTAATTCTTCTAATCCATGAACACAGGATTATCTGCCGATTTATTTGTGTCCTTTTCAATTTCTTTCATCACTCTCATAATTTTCATGGTAGAGATCTTTCACCCCCTAAATTTATTCCTAAGTATTTTATCATTTTTTGTAGTTATTATAAATGGAATTGCTTTCTTCATTTCTTTTTCAGATAATTTGCCATTGGTGTATAAAAACACTACTTGCTTTTGTATGTCGATATTGTTTCCTGCAACTTTACTAAATTCCTTTAATATTTATACAGTTGCACAAATTTTCGGTGGAGTCTTTAGGATTTTAAATATATGAAACAACCTACAAAACGGGAAGTACTTGCAAACTATGCATCTGGCAAGAAGCTAATATCCAGAATATATAAGAAACTCAACTCAATAACAACAAAAAAAATCTGATTTAAAAATGGGCCAAAGACCTAAATAAACATTTCTCAAAAGAAGACATACAATTGACAATGGTTATGTGAAAAAAATCTCAACATCACTAATCACCAGGGAAATGCAAATCAAACCACAGTATCACCTCTCCCCAATTAGAATGGCTATTACCAGAAAGACAAAAAAACAACAAATGCTGGCAAAAATGCAGAGAAAAAAGAAATCTTATACACTGTTGGTGGGAATATAAATTAGTACGGCCATTATGGAAAACAGTGTGGGGGTTCCTCAAAAAACTAAAACCTATCATATGATCCAGCAATACCATTATTGGGTATATATGCAAGGGAATAATATCAGTATGTCGAAGAAACATCTGCACTTCCATGTTTATAGCAGTGCTATTCACAATAGCCAAGATATGAAATCAACCTAAATGCCCATGTACAGAAGAATGGATAAAGAACGTGTCTGTGTGTGTGTGTGTGTGTGCGTGTGTGTGTGTACACATACAATTGAATACTATTTTACTGCCATAAAACAGAATGAAATCCTGTCATCTGTGGCAACATGGATGAATCTGGAGGACATCATGTTAAGTGAAGTAAGCCAGGCACAGAAAGACAAAGTTACTCATATCACATGTGGAACCTAAAAAAGTTGACATAGAAGTAGAGAGTACAATCATGGTTATCAGAGGTTGGGGAAGATAGTGGGGAGAAGGGGATAGGAAGAGATTGGTCAATGAGTACAAAGTTACAGTTAGGAAGAGTAAGTTCTACTGCTCTATTACAAACTAGGGTGACTACAGCAAATAACAATGCAGTGGTATTTCAAGATAGCGAAGAGTTTGAATATTGTCACCACAAAGAAATGATAAATGTTTAAAGTGATAGATATGGTAATTACCTTGAAACATTACATTGTACCCCATAAATATATATAATCATTATATGTCAATTATAAATTAAAAATGAATTTTTAAAAGCTTAAAGAGTTACCTTAACAGGTTTTGTTTTATACTTTTAAAAGTTCCAGTCATTGCCATTAAGAATTTAAAGTAATTATAAAATTTCATCAAATTCCTTGAGACTATGCAAATTAACCATGTGAAATAAAATGTTTTTGGGAGCTTTTTTGGATCTATCTTTAGAATCAATTTACTAGGCACAAAGGAAAATTTGTCTCTTTAGTTTATAGTTTCATTTTGTTGTAACCAAAACAAGTGTTACCCACCTTGATCATACCCCTTAATCATTACAATTCATTCCAAATAATGTGGATCTAAAAATCGATCATGAGATAAAGACTGAAACACAGGCTCTATATATAGCTACAAAAGAGATGGTGCAGAAAATATTTTTATAATGGGCACAGTACTAAAACAAGAGTTTAATATATCAAGATGGCAACCTTAAAAGTAGTGACAATAAGGCCGGGCGCGGTGGCTCACGCCTGTAATCCCAGCACTCTGGGAGGCCGAGGTGGGCGGATCATGAGGTCAGAAGATCGAGACCATCCTGGCTAACATGGTGAAACCCTGTCTCTACTAAAAATACAAAAAATTAGCCAGGTGTGGTGGCAGGCGCCTGTAGTCCCAGCTACTTGGGAGGCTGAGGCAGGAGAATGGCGCGAACCCAGGAGGCGGAGCTTGCAGTGAGCCGAGATCAAGCCACTGCACTCCAGCCTAGGTGACAAAGCGAGACTCTCTCAAAAACAAAAGTAGTGACAATAAATTCTAATATATTTTTTATTATCATATTACTCTAGTTTTACCACATGTATTTTTTCCAGGTAAATTTTCACAACCATTCTGACAGGAAGTTATTGTTAGATGGTCCAGTGATTTGGTTTGGGAATATTCACTCATTCAAATAACATTATTGGAGACTTACAGTGTATAAGGCCTATGCCAGAGACAAGTATGACAAAAGGCACTTATGACACAGACCTTGTCCTTACTTTACATCAACATATGGAACTTTTAGAGGGCTTTTAATGTCTAAGTAAAAAGTATAGGAGATAAATATTAACATAAAACATATAAATTATAACTTCTAGAGTATAGGATTATGTTTGTACAATCACTGTATATTATATAAATAAGTTAAATAATATGTGAAATATATACTATGGAAAAATACTGAGGTAGATCTATACGTACTAACATAAAATGATCCATAAGGCATTTTATAGGTATAAAAAATTGCGAGAAAGTATTTATAGGAATCCCCATTTATTTTTAAGAAGTAATTACATTTGTCCCCCCTTATCCTCGGGGGATATAGTCCAAGACCCTCCAGTGGATGCCTGAAACTGCTGATGGTACCAAACCCTACACGTACTGTTTTTCAATCTGATAACTGAGACGGCTACTAAGTGACTACTGAGTGGTGGTGTATATAGCATCACACACTAGAAAAAGGGATGATTCATGTCTCACCAAAGTGGGAGCCAACCACTTGAGATTTCATCATGCTACTCAAAATGGTACATAATTTAAAGCTTACAAATTGTTTATTTCTGAAATTTTCCATTTATTACTTTCAGACTGCAGTTGACCATGAGTAATGGAAACCACACAAAGCAAAACCATAGACAAGGTTGGGAATTATTGTATATAAACACATGTACATCAATTTTCAGTATGTCCAGTCGTATATTGCCTAAGTATTTAAAATAAACAGACTACTTAATTTTCATGATTCCTTCAAATCAGCCCAGAACATGATTTATGAATCTTGGGGTACTTTTCTTTTTCTTGAAAACTTCTCTCTCTCATATCTTAATTCTACTTCTAGGTTCACTTACACCAAATAATTTCAAAATAATTTTTTAAATGGACATAAGATATAAACAAAATAAAAAAAGTAAAGAAATATAAATGGCAAAACAAAATGAGAAATATGTCGATTCATCACTATTTGATGACATGTAAATTAAAATGGTGTGATACCGGGGCCTGTCGTGGGGTAGGGGGAGGGGGGAGGGATAGCATTTGGAGATATACCTAATGTAAATGACGAGTTAATGGGTGCAGCACACCAACATGGCACATGTATACATATGTAACAAACCTGCACATTGTACACATGTAGCCTAGAACTTAAAGTATAATTTAAAAAATAAATTAAAAATAAAAATAAAAAATAAAACGGTGTGATAATATTTTTCATCTATATTAGCAAAGTTTTTAAAGATGATATCTAATGCTGATATGGGTTTAACAAAATAGAATGGAAGTAGAAATTGTTATAACCTTTTTTGAGAAAAATTTAGGCATTATATTTCAGGACACTTCCAAAAATGATCCTCTTGAAATAAAAACTCATAGGAAAATGAACATAAAATATTAAGCGAAAAAATTAAAATATTAACAACATACACACGTACTCACTCTGGAAGGAAATATTTCAAAACATTAATTGTGGTTCTATCTGAGTGGTAGAGTTACATCTGATTTTAGTTTTCCTTAAATTTTATACAATAGATTTATATTAACATTATGTCAAAAAAATTTAAGAAAGAAAAGGCAGTTTTTTACACTTAAAAGATTCCTTTTACCTAATTCATATGATGGAAAGATAAGTGAAATAACCTGTTTGACAGGATCTTAAAGAATCTGGTCATCAATTACAATCCTTAAGAAAAAGTATTTCTACAATATTTTTCTTGGTTCTAAAATAGAAAAAAAGAAGAAACTTTTCACTTTAAGTTTTTATAAAGTATCGAACTGAAAGTTAAACATTTTTGAAAGACTGGTTAAAACTCAATAGAGATAAAATCCTGTAATGAAGTTGTTTTCCTGTCAGCACTTCCAGTATCATGCCATGATTTTAAAACCTGATAAATTTCTAAATTTTTATCTTAGTATTTTAAAACAAATAGATAAAATAACTTCAATACAAAAATATATTGAAAAATAAAGCACATACAAATGACAAAAAAGATAAAACTGAGCTACATCAAAATTTAAAATGTGCTATAAATGATATCATGAAAGTGAAGATAACCCACAAAATGAGAGAAAATGGTTGCAAATAATGTATCTGCTAACAAACCTATATCCAGAACATATAAAGAACTTTTACAACCAATAAATAAAAACACAAATAACCTAAATAAAAAACGGGTGAAGGACGTAAATAGACATTTCTCCAAAGAAAATATGCAAATACCAATAAGCAATAAAAAGATGCTTGACATCATTAGTCATTAGGAAAATGCAAATCTAAACCACAATGAGTAGTACTTCACACCCAGTAGCATGGCTATCATCAAAATGACAGATTAAAAACAAAGATGTACAGAAATTGGAATCTTCATATGTTGCTTTTGGAAATGTAAAACTGTGCAGCTTCTTTGGAAAACAGTGTGGCAGTTCCTCAAACACTTAAAGAGTTATCATATATGATTCAGCAATTCTACCTCTAAATATATACCTAAGAGGAATAAAACATGCCCACACAAAAACTTGTAAACAAATATTTACAGCCAGCATTATTCGCAATAGTCAAATAGTGGAAATAACCCAAATGTCTATCAACTCGTGAGCGGGTGAACAAAATGTGGTGTTGCTATACAATGGAATACTATTCAGCCATAAAAAAAGTTAAAGTAACATGGATGAATCTTAAAAGCATTTATGCTACGTGGAAAAAGCTAGTCAAAAAGGGCCACATATTGTATGATCTTATTTGCATGAAAGATTCAGAATAGGCAAATCTAGAGAGGCAGAAAGTAGATTAATGGTTCACTAAGGCTAGATGACTACTAATAGTCACGAGTTTTCTTTCTGGGATGGTGAAAATGTTGTAACTCAGATCATAATGATGATTGCACAACTCTGAATATACTAAAACCAATAAACTATATATTTTAATTTTATGATATGTGAATTATATCTCAACAAAGATGTTTTTACAACAAAAAAGATTCTACCTTTTGAATTACAATTACATGTATTATTATAACTGTACAAAATACAGCTTAAAAGGCATCTAATACATTCTTCCAGCTTGATACTTTCCACTCCTTAATAACATTTAGTTAAGTATATATGCACAATTGCTATTACTCTTATAAAATAAGAGTCTCAAATATTAACAGGCAATGTCAGCAGTAACTATTTAAAATGTTAAAGTAACCATGTAGATATATTCAGTTGATAAGTTTTCTGTGTAGAAAGGAGTGGGTACAAAGAGCATTAATACACTGCCTTTGCTCTCTGGTTACAATAGTCAAAGACCATAACGTCCAGCAACTGTTTAGAAATTATAGGGCAGAAAATAAGTGCTACAAGAATAATGTGTTGTGGGAATACAAAGAAGGAACTAATTAATTTTTTTTCTGGTGACTGAGTAAAGGTTCCTGGCTGAACATGGAAAATATATAATAAAACTGTAAAGTACAAAGGTGAAATAAATTTCCTATAAGCTGAAGAGTTTTTTAAAGGAAGCAAGACTTTCTTTGAAACATATATGTGTACATACATATATACATTCTCAAGGAACATGTACATGCATGTGTGACACACACATACACACGATAGCCTAAAATTCTTAAGTTTTGTGAAATATTTTGAAATATATGATGGGCATAAACAACAGGGAACCTCAAAGGACAAATGAGTTTTCAACAAATTAATTTTGGAAAATGGAATTCCAGGTAGAATGAATAAGAATGTAGAAAAAGTCTACCTGGTTGATAAATGTAGTTAAATCAGGAAATAAAAAGCAATAGCCACTTTACCACAAAAAAAAAAGGAAGAAAAAAAAAGCTCTTTTGTATTGGTGGGGAAAAATGTTAGGGAAAAAAGCTCTTTTTTATTGGTCGGGAAAGTTTAATTAGACAAAATTTTCATTTAAAAAAATCCACACCATCTCCAAACCCAACTTTTAAAATACTTAAACCAAAGATTATTTCCAAATTTTTCCTCATACTATTTCCCTTAGAGCATGATCATCATAATCACAAGAAATGGATAAGCCATACTGTGCCTTACTCCCAAATTTTCATTTCCAGTCCAATATGTGTGACTGAAATAAAGTTGTTATAGCTTATCTGAGTCAGGCCCCTGCATGCCACTGGCAATATTTTCTTTTGGATAGTTGCTACTATGTACAAATGAGACAGGAAGAAAGAAGAAAGGAGATGTGATGCTCCCCTGCTTTCCCCTAACCTTTTATTAGGTAATGAAAGAAAATGTGCCACATATGCTTCTGTAATATATTTTTACATGCAATATAAAACCATTTATGCAAGATAAAGTTTTATATTTTTATGCTACCAATTTCAAAACCTGAGTTAAAGCAGTTTACAATGCAATAAAAATAAATTAAAACTATTAAAAACTAAAATAGTAAGAAATAAAGGGAAAGGCTGAGAAAGTAAATAATACATCTGAGGAAAGCTATTGCAATTAAGCACAAAATAGCTCTAAGCTTCCTAGATGCCAGAGCAAAAATAGAAATAAGATGCGTGACATAGATTTCTTTGTCCAATAAAAGGCGAGGAGTAGGGAGGGGCTACAGTCTTTAATGTATGTCATGCAGTGTGTTCAGCAACTTACGTAAATCATTTAGTTATCTCAAATACCCCATGACACAGATATTATTCCCTTCCTTCTTTCAGACATAGAAACTTAGGTTAAGGGAGGTTAAGAAATAACTGTACAAAATCAAAAATCTAATAATCTCTCACCCAAGGTTTCGATTAAAATTCAGGTTTTTGTCTTAAATCCTATATTCTTTCCATTTTAACATACTGAACTTAAAAAAATACACACACATAAACATTCTTCAGAGATTATTTTTCTGAGTCCAGAGAGAAATCTGGCTGGTGGGCCTTTAAAGAGATAATACAAATATAATAGTGATTTCAGTAGTATTTAAAAAATACAAAGGTATGTTCATGTACATATAGTCTTTCCTGATTACCAGTGAAGCCCATCGTCTGACTACCAATGAAGTATTAAGGGGAAATGCTAACCTGCAGTCCTGTGAAGAAAATTCTACATTAAGCTTTATCTATTAGAGCATCTCAGCTGTCTTGATGACTGACTTCCTTCTCACTCACTTGGAAAAATATTCAAATCATTTATACATTTGTCTGAATAAGAGTATCATATTATTCAAATAATCCCACATTATTTCTATTTCTAAAGCTAACTGCTTATTTAATGAAGTTTCTTGTTAAAAAGATATTTTAAAATGAAAAAACAACTCCCTGCCAGCCCCCAGAGACCCGTTATCATAATTTCTGCCTTGCAATTTTCCTAAAATATATTCACACAAATGTTCACTTGGCACATCATACCTATAGCTCTTGGGATACCAGAATGTCATGAATTTTCACTTCCCAAAAGCATATCAGGCCAAAACACTTCCATAGGCTTACTAAAATAATAAACATAAACCTTGCTTAAATAGTTTTGAGAATACATGAACAGAAGCACAATGTTCTAATATTGTCTCCTATATACATTATTTAGAGCCCCATATTACAAGCTCCAATACAATGCTTATTTTTCAGTTTTCACTTTATGTTCCTTTCCTAACATGACAGTTGCTTTCCATATTCATTTACTCAAAAATTATTTATTGAATCTGTAAAATACCAGGCACTGCAAATACAAAAAGGAGAATAAGAAATTGTCATTGTTCTCAAGGAGCTCATAGTTCAGGAGAAAAAGAGACAATCAAATCAACAATTAATTGCAAACAACTGTAATACATATTACACTAAAAATTAAAACAAAAAGATTTAACTGAGAACAGGAAAAGTTTAAATAGGCTTTGCATACAGGATTACCGATCTGTTATCCTCTTAGTTTTAGTCACAATTTTCAATTAAAGTAATGCTTGTTTTTGTGTTCAGCACTAACTTAGAGAAAAATTAACGTCAAGGTCTCTAACAGGGAATGTGTTTTTCTAGGAAACTTTTCTTTCAAAAGAACTGTTATAAAATGCAATCCAATTTTATGGTGAAGGCACAGGCTTAATTCTGATAAAGAAATTTAACACTGTCTTTCCTCACAGAGCTGGCTGCTTTGCAGAGTCAACCATCTCTCACATGGGCTTAGTCTGCAACTTTTCTCACCACTGTCCACCCACCAATAGGACCCTGTTTGTGGTGATGGAACTGTACTATATCGTGACTATGGTGGCGCATTCAGGAATCTACAAATGATAAAATGTATAAAAATAAATACACCAATGAGTAAAACTGCAAAATCTGAATAAGACAGGTAGATAGTACCAAGGTCATTATCCTAGTTGTGGTACCATACTATAGTTCTGTAAAATGTTACCTTTGGCAGAGACAAGGTAAAGGTCTACCTTGGATCACTGTATTGTTTCTTTTCCTTTTTTTTTTTTTTTTTTTTTGAGATGGAGTCTCACTCTGTCACCCAGGCTGGAGTGCAGTGGCACGATCTCAGCTCACCGCAACCTCTGCCTCCCGGGTTCACGCCATTCTCCTGCCTCAGCCTCCCGAGTAGCTGGGACTACAGGCACCCGCCACCACGCCTGGCTAATTTTTTTGTATTTTTAGTAGAGACGGGGTTTCACCGCATTAGCCAGGATGGTCTCGATCTTCTGACCTTGTGATCCGCCCGCCTCAGCCTCCCAAAGTGCTGGGATTACAGGCGTGAACCACTGCGCCCAGCCTTGTTTCTTACAACTGCATGTGAATCTGTAATTATCTCAAAATATAAAGTTTAACATTTAAAAAGTTAAAATGCTTTTTCAAAGTTTACCAGTTAGGAGATGAGAGAATTAAGGTAGGGAAGAGGGACATTCCACAAAAAATTAAAAATATGAGTAATATTTTGTCTAAGGCCAAGTCTTTCAAATTATAGTCTTTGGACCACTCCATAAAAATACCTGGGATATTGTTAAAAGGGCCGAATCCTGAGCCCAAATCAAGAGTGACTGAGTCATTAATAAAAAAAAAACACAGTTGTTTACTTTTTTCAGTCAGATTCTCTGAGGATGGAGGCCTAAACTTGCCATTTTATCAAGCTCCTTGGTGGTTCTTATGTTTACTGTGATAAGGTGTGGATACATGAATCATAATGTAAAAGATCAGAAAGGAAAACTGCAATAAAAGACGGCTCCAATGACACCTAACATCAAACTAAATATTCCCAGTGATTTAAAAAAAAAGCTTTGAAGAACTCATTGTTCAAACTGTAAGGGATAGAAAATTCTTGCTTATCATAAGTCAAAATTTGCCTAAATTTTTCCTTTAAAACTCAGTTCCAAACTCAGCAGCAATACATAATAAAATTTAGCCTTTTTTAAAACAGAAAAGATCATCAAATATTTGAAGACAGCCATCATGTCCCTCTTAGTCTTATATTTCTAAATAAACAATTCTGTTTTTTTCAACCCTCCATCATTTTTTGAGACCCTTTATCATCCTATTCACCTCTTGCCCAGCCTCACTTTTTCTTAAAAGCTTGATTCTGTTGATACCTTACACTTAACATTCCATACTTTGTGTCATTCACAATTTTCCAAGTAAATTGTCTATATATATACTAAAGTCTTTGATTAAATGTTAAACACAAAAGGATTGGATTGAAGGTGCTCTGAAAAGTACTAGAAACTGACTTATAGGTCAACATCAAGTAATTAACCACCACTGCGGGGGGTATGACCGTTTATCCAGCTATAAAATACAGAATGACAATATCAACAACATAAAAGGGAATTTAAGGCCAGACTTCCTAAATTTAATTTCTATACAGGCAATTTGCAATTCTATAAATCTGAGGACAACATCAACTGGCTCTCATTTTGGCTTGTAGAAATCACAAAATGGGTAAAAGTGGATTTTAGTGAAAGAGAAGGTAGTTAGTAAACAAAATGGGGATTAAATGCATGAAATTATGATTAAGCTTTTATAAAGCTGTGATACTTAGTATTTTTTAAGATTTTTCTCTGGCATGAGGAATAAAATCAAGAGACTATTTTATATAGTATTCTACCTTTCAACTAGTCTTAAAATTGTGCAATATTTTTATATTTTCCTGCTGTCAAACTCTTTTTTCAAATAAAATCTTACATGGAATCCTAATATATTAAACAAGTAAAAGTGAAATTGCTCTCACTAAAATTATGGTGAGAGAATCTGACCTCTAAAACTCCATTATCCTTCTACATCTTGCAAAGAAACCCTGAGGTTCAATGAACTATGGTTTGAAAGCCACAGGTCTAAGATAAGGTACATGTTCCAATATCCAATAATGTACTTCCTACATGCGTAAAGAAAATGTTTTGTTTTGTGCTATTAAAGATAGTATTTTTTAGATGATATTGGTACATATATTTTATTTTGCTAATTTTGTCACATTTTCTCCACGTTTTTGTAAGACAGAAAAGTTACATTGGTTACCATTTTAACTGCAACGGATCATTCCAGTTGATCTGAGTCCTTTGTAGCCCTAAGACCCATGATATCCTTTTACACAAGTAACTTTACACCTCTGCACTCTTTATAATTTCCCATTCATCAATCTTAGTCTGAAGAGAATCGTGTTAAGAAGGATTAAGGGCTCAAGATAAAAGAATATCAAGATCAGTGGATGTAAAACTAAGGAGTTGGGGGTCATGTACTTGCCATTTTTGGTCTAGGGCAGTGTTTTTCAAACTCTTGACTATGACCCATAATATTAAACCACTTAAAACCATTACCGAAACTGAAAGAAAGGCTTCACAAAATAATATTCACTCAAACTATTTTTACTTATTTATTTTTTAGAGACAGGGTCTCCTTCTGTCCACTCAGGCTGGAGTGCAGTGGCACTATCATAGCTCACTGCAACCTTTAACTCCTGGGCTCAAATGATCTTCCCATCTCAACCTCCAGAATAGCTGGGACTTCAGGTGTGCACCACCATGCCCAGCTACCCAAACTATTTTCTATTTTATTTTATTCTAATTTATTTTTAAGGCTAGCTATGATCAACTTAAATAGTAGTAATGATTGATAAATCATAATTTACAACCCATTGATCTTGACCTGAGCTACAAAAAAATACTAGTTGGATCAGGAGTCACAGACTTTTTCTGTAAAAATCTTGATAGTACATATTTTAGGCTTTGTAGGCCACACATGGTCTCTGGTTACGTAAAAGCAGCCATAGACAGTATGTAAACACAACCATAGCTGTGTTCCAATAAAGCTGCATTTACAAAAGCAGGTGGTGAGCTGGATTTGGCCTGTGGCCGTAGTTTGATGACCTGTGGTCTATAGTATAGTACACCAACCTACCCCAAAATCAGCAGTTAAAGCGGTAATATCTCCATATTACTGATGAAATACCTAGAATACTAAAAGGTTTAAGTGTGTACCCAACTACTGAGCAGGAGACAAGTATACTGCATCATAATATAATGCTTCTCCCCCTCTATACTACTCCACACATGAGCAATGCATTGTTAATGAGTTTTAGCATAATTGCTATGAGTTTTAGCAATACTGAACACAACACATTACACAAATCCATACTGTATTCACCTTTATTCACTCACTCACTCACTCATTCATTCAATCAACCAATAGTGTACCTATTGTATAAACTACAAGGAGAATTTATACAATTAACTCTTAATTATACCAGAGAGGATATATCATAGCTCAAAAATAAAAGACAATGATTGTGAAAAAAAAGTAATAAAACTATTAAAAATCTGAAAACATTTACATTTTAAAAAGCAATCATTCCTGAACTCCACAGCAAACAATAATCATACATCATCACCTCTCTTCCAAAGAAGGAATAATCTCTCAACCTCAATATCAAGTTTAATGCTCCTAAACTACTGTCTTTATGCTTAAGTTACTATTGGGTAATATAATAGTTTAGGACCTTATGAACCATGTTTTTTATTATTCTGCTTTAATTTTGATTTGGAGTTATATTTAATTTTCTTTGACTCCAATCTCCAAATTATTGAAAAGGTGGTTATATGAAGAAAAACTTACCTTTCAGATTGAAGCTTAGTGGTTTTTACTATTAAATCTTGAGTCTGTTCCTTTGCTGCCTAAAATTACAAACATATCTAACGTAAGTAAATTCCACTTTTATTATATTTCAGAAAACAAATACTACCACTTACTGAAATTTAGACTTAAAACAAATGAGATCACTCTATGGAACTCAAATAAATGAAATACGTAGATGTTTCAAGGCTCATCCACTGGAGGAACACATTCAGTTCTTAATATACACATAATGCTAAGGCTTACAAGAAAGAAAAAGGTATCCAGATACTGACTAAGGAACTTAATAGTTCATGATGCTTTTCAGTACAACAGAAGCACTGGAAGAACAAGTTAAGAACGAAGAACATGACTTCAGGTATGGACATGTTGAAGTGAGTTACCATGTGACCTTTACATGGGGTTGTTAACTAAGTCACTGAAATGCTAGTGTGGAGCTCAATAGAAATGTATAAGATGGAAGTAAAAGTTTGAAAGTTGTAATATACAAACTACCTGCCATATAAGTTTTTGGTGAGGATCAGAGCTAGCCCCATCTAAAGGACACAAGGCTGTTCCTAACCAACTTTCATTCTAAGCAATTCTCCCTTCCCTAAGCCAGAGTTGAAAGGATCAAGAGTGAAAAGTCAATTAAAAAAGCATTTTATCCAAGATTAGAAAACATTCATGAAGTGGCTTTAAACAAAAGACAATGAGATTCTCTCTCAAATATCTGAACTAGGGAATATTTACAAAAATAAGGCAATAAACAATAAGAAGAGAAGCAAGTAGTCATGGGGCACGTAGAGAAATAGGCTCTGTGCCTTGAAGAAATATTAAATGAGCCAGAAAGATGCATAAATTAAGTCATTAGTAAACTAGAGAAAAACACATAAAATAGAAGGTGAGTCAGTCTGTTAAAGAGAAAATACCAGAGCAAACACCTGAAGACACTGGGTCATTTTCATGTTGGAATACCAGAATAAAGAGTCAAGCTTCTGCTGCTGAGGTTTCTTTCTAGAGCTGCCTTAGACCTAGACACCTCCAGTTCTGGGTTCTTAGAGGCCTAATCCTCTACAAACTCAGTTTTCAGACTGTGAGGGAAATTCTCTGTCTTACTGCTTTCCAAGTATGCTGTCAATAACAGAGCCTGATTGCCACCTCGAATGAAGCTATTTTGAGTGTATGTTACCAGGAAATAGATTTTTTTTGACATTGTTCACATTGTTTATTAATGGTGAAAGAGTTTTAGAACAGATAAATGACTAACTCAAGATTACATAGCTAATAATGTCTAAGCTAGATTTCTGAATTCACCTAATAAGTTTCTGCCACATAATGGAGGACAAATAATTTTAATGCATTTAACTACATTTAATCAAGTTTGTAATAGCAGTTAAATAATATCTGAGGGTCCTCTGAGATTTATCAGTTTAAGATTTGAACATTATTGTCGTCCTGCCTCACTTAGTAGTTTTTATTTTTTATTTATTTATTTTTTTTATTATTGTACTTTAAGTTTTAGGGTACATGTGCACAATGTGCAGGTTTGTTACACATGTATCCATGTGCCATGTTGATTTCCTGCACCCATTAACTCGCCATTTAGCATTAGGTGTATCTCCTAATGCTATCCCTCCCCCCTCCCCACACCCCACGACAGTCCCTGGAGGGTGATGTTCCCCTTCCTGTGTCCATGTGTTCTCATTGTTCAATTCCCACCTATGAGTGAGAACATGCGGTGTTTGGTTTTTTGACCTTGCGATAGTTTACTGAGAATGATGATTTCCAGTTTCATCCATGTCCCTACAAAGGACATGAACTCATCATTTTTTATGGCTGCATAGTATTCCATGGTGTATATGTGCCACATTTTCTTAATCCAGTCTATCGTTGTCGGACATTTGGGTTGGTTCCAAGTCTTTGCTATTGTGAATAGTGCCGCCAATAAACATATGTGTGCATGTGTCTTTATAGCAGCATGATTCATAGTCCTTTGGGTATATACCCAATAATGGGATGGCTGGGTCAAATGGTATTTCTAGTTCTAGATCCCTGAGGAATCGCCACACTGACTTCCACAATGGTTGAACTAGTTTACAGTCCCACCAACAGTGTAAAAGTGTTCCTATTTCTCCACATCCTCTCCAGCACCTGTTGTTTCCTGACTTTTTAATGATGGCCATTCTAACTGGTGTAAGATGGTTTCTCATTGTGGTTTTGATTTGCAGGAAATAGATTTTTTAAGAAAACGATTTGAACCTAGATAATTCTGCATATCCCTTATTTATTTATTTATTTTTTTAAAGACACAGGGTCTCACTCTGTCACCCAGCCTGGAGTATGGTGATGCAATCCTGAGTCACTGCAGCCTTGACCTCCTAGGCCCAAGCAATCCTCCCATCTAAGCCTCTAGAATAGCTGGGACTATAGGCATGTGCCACCACGCCTGGCTAACTTATTAAAAGTTTTTGGTAGACATGGGGTCTTGCTATGTTGCCCAGGCTGGTCACAAAGGATCCTTCTGCCTCAGCCTCCCAAAATGCTGAGATTACAGGTGTGAGCCACCACGCCCAGCCATTTCACTGACTTTTAAGGAATGGAGCTCAACATGATAGCTCCCAAGGTACTCTTTTAGAATTATTAGACTGTCAATAAGTTCTTCAAATGCTCATACTTCTTAAATGCTAAAGTTCCATTTCCACCCTTGTACAGTCTTGCCTTATGCAATTTTTAAAATATAGTGTCCCCTCAAGTCAAAGATATATTTACATTTTAATATTTCTGAAAAAAAGAATGCTTCACAAAATCAACATCAAAAAACATTTACTAGCTTTTTAGTCTAGTCATTATTGAGGGTGCACCTTACAATCAACACCATTTATTAATCAATGAAATATGATACTTTAGCACAATGTTATATAATAAGAATTTGCAAATTTTTTTGCATATTTCCTGATTTTTTCATTTATAAACTATGATAAGAATTCCAAAGTAATATTTAATAATATTAATGAAGACTAACCTCAATCTCCATTTCTCTTAAATGTTAAAGATGACTATTTTTGAATTAATAATACACATATGCATCTAAATGTAATTTATCCAAGGAAAACCACAAAGGAATAAACATTAACATATATAAAATGACTGATTACATTTTTAAATGTTTCTAATAATTTCTAAAAGGTAACATAGTCAAAGCATTTCAGAAAATATTAAATAATTAAATGAATCATTATAACAACATTCTATAAGAAAACGGGAGAGTGAGGATACTCTAAGAAACACTTTTCTTTATGAATAACTTAAAAGCATTAGAGTTGATATTATGAATGTATACTATTAGAATTCCAATAGCGATATATCCAAATAAATTAGCTTTAAGCAAAATTTTAAGGAATAAACAAAACTTTCAAAATCATGGACCTCCTACTATTAGAAATGATATGTGGATCAAAAACAAATGTAAACAACAGGCAGTATCAAATATTTTTAAATATTCAATCACAAAGCTATGAGGGAATCTTTTATATGTGATAAAAATGTTCTGTATCTTGATTATAGTTGTTGTTTCATAGGCATATAAAACTGTCAAGCCTATCAATTTGAACACTTTGAATGAATGCAGTTTATTACCGTTCATAAATTATTCCTCAATAAAGTTGATCTGAATAAAGAAAGAAAATAGGCCCATGCCACTGTAGAAGAAAAAATAGAATGTGAGGTGGGTACAAAGAAAATATAAAGGACTGGCCGGGCATGGTGGCTCATGTCTGTAATACCAGCACTTCGGAAGGCCAAGGCAGGCGGATCACTTGAGGTCAGGAGTTCCAGACCACCCTGGACAACATGGCGAAATCCTGTCTCTACTAAAAACACAAAAATTAGCCAGCACAGTGTCAGGCGCCTGTAATCCCAGCTACTTGGGAGGCTGAGGCATAATTGCTTGAACTCAGAAGGTGGAAGTTGCTGTGAGCCGAGATCACGCCACTGAGGATAGAGCGAGACTCTGTCTCAAAAAAAAAAAAAAAAAAAAAAATACAAAGGACAAAACAGAAAGAGACACTTTGGTTGTAATTTAAAATATTTATAAACTGTTTGAAAAATAGCACAAATAGAAATACTATGATCTTTTTATATTTAAAACTCTCTATGATGAAAAGTATAAAAACATAATTAAGGATACAAATTAAAAAATAAGAGATACTACCACTAAAAATCAGAAACTGAGTAGTCCAATATAACAAAGCATAATGTTACTTAAAAAACACAAAAGTACAATATAGAAAACCTTATAAAGTATAATTTGAGAAAAGCCCTTACGTCATGGAAGTTAAAAGAGGAGAAAAGGAAATAAAGTTAAAGAAAAAGAAGGGTCAAACAAAATCGACCACTAAGGAATAAAGTAAATATATGCCAAAAATGTGAAATGGCCATTAATAATTAGTATATATTATATAATTATTTAAATATTGTCAAATTAACAAATATCTAAATATTGGACTAAGAGACAATAAACATGCCAATAATATCTGATAGATTAGTAAGAATATCAAAATTTAGATAAGACCAGAAAAGATAAAATTTTAGAGAAACAAGAAATTAACTAGTCCTGCAAACTGATGATGCAAGTAGCCTGTGATTAATCTGTAGAATATGCATGAATGATTCTTCCTAGAATCACTGTTGATGTCAATCGTTCCAAGAGACACCTAGAGATACAAGCTCGCTGTTAAAATGTGAAGGTAGTAGACATAATCATGATTGGCCCTTAGGAGGAAACTGTTCTATGTACTATTCCAAAATTAGATGAATGAGGGTAATTAAGTCAAATGCTGATTCTGCTGCCAAATTATAAGTTTAGGATTGCTTTCATTCAAAGACCTAAAAGTATATATATTTTCCCAGAATTTTTTTAAGGTTATGCATAAATCAGAATTAAGCTGGGTCTTTATCAGGCACAGCTTTAGTGTGAAATTATTCCTAAGGCTTCTTACTAAAAAAAATCATTACTCCTAGATTTCTAGAATATTACGGAATTGAAAGATTTATCAAAATTCTACATAGTTAGCTCTGCATTGGCTAGACCAAAATATAAACGCTCTGAAGTTAATTGAACAATATTAATAAATCATATCCAAAGAAACACAAAGATAGCTATAATTTTTAAAAATAAGGATTATATTTATACCCAAATTTCCTACAGGGCATTATGGATTAGATATCTACACATTTCGTTGACCTAATAATTTTTGAAAGTTTATAGCAGGAACTATGCCAAAATCTAGCCATTATATAATACCTGTAGTCGACTTGTCATATCTTGACAACAGTTGCTCATTGCTTGAACATCTTCGCTTATGCTTTCAAGTTCCTGAAAAGGAGAAAAGTAACATCAAACATCATATATACAGTAAGAAGAAGATTCTCTTCTCTTAGCTAAATCCTTATTTTAGTTACATAATTTTTTATTTTTTTGGTCAAGGCATGACAAGAGATCCCATATTTAAAATTGGAAATGATTAAAAAGAATAATATCTAGTGTTAGAAAAAATGTAAAGAAAATAGTCCATTCCTTTTAGAGAATATGACCGCAGGAAAACGGCAAATGCTTTATAAAACTGAGTATCCCTTTATTGCTAGTGTTATTCAATTGCAGTTATTCTTACTGATGTTCAAATAGTCCTATGTTTGGCCAGTAGAAGAATCCTCTTCACATTAGCTCCAAAGTCCTCTTGACATGTATCCAATAGTCTCAGATAGCATCTTTGCTTTCTGATACTGGTAAGATTGTTCCTTTTAGTAGGAAATGTTGTTTAAAAGAGCCAGGCATGGTGGCACGCACCTGTAGTCCCAGTTACTTGGGAGACTGAGGTGGGAGAATTGCATGAGCCCAGGAGTTCGATGCTGTAGTGTACTATGATCAAGCCTGGGAACAGCCACTACACTCCAGCCTAGGCAACATAGCAAGATTCCATCTGTAATGTAATTTTTTTTAAATTCCTTTCCAAATTATTAGTCTTCAGTCAATAAAAACCTATCAAGGTGTTAAAAACAATCTATTTTTATTGAACATTCATTGAAACCATGTACAACACTTCCATAACTCACATAGAAATATATTAATATTACAATGTATTAAAACAGTTAATAAAATATTACATAATAAAGATATAATATAAATAAAATTTATTTTCACTCTATGGTGAGTGGACTACACCTCAAGTATGATGAATCATTATTAATACATTGAAGTTACTGATCTTAATCTGAAATTTTCATATTTTAGGATATAGTAAAAGTAACTCAATTCTAATTAATCTCCAGTAGAGAAGTTGCTATCCAAGAGAGGTTTATGCAATGAGGGGATATTTCTATTGGAAAGCCATTCAGGGAAATGTTAATTTTTTTGTTAAAAAAGCTAAAATTCCTAAGATAATCTTCTAGAACAATGTTAACTTTCTAAGAATTAATATTTGTGGAAGTCACAGATTCATAAATCACATTAATACAAATAAAGACCCAGATGCAGCAAGAGAAATTAGCTAAGTTTTCTATTTGGGCATAGTATACAAATAGCAAATATATCAACCTAATTCAAAAAAATACTTAGCACAGAGCCAGGCATAATAGTAAGTTTTCAATATATGCTAAATGAAAAGAGTTTACATACCTCCTTCACTTCCTTGAAAATGCTTACAAATTCTTCATTGATGGCTAAACTTCTACGTTCAATATCTCCACGTAAATTTCTTCGAGTCCGCAGACTATTTTCAACAAAAAAGGCTGAAAGTGCCTTGAGAGCTTCTAACATCTCCTATACAATTGGTAACAGAAGACAGTTACTGGAACTAATTTTTAAATGGTTTCCTAATCTCAAGACAAAATGTAATGAAATCATTTTCAAATTATTTTTCATTAAACAATCCAAAAAATATTGAATGACCCTCAAATTACTGAAGCATGCTTATTTCCAGAACACAATAAGGGTATACTTACTTGTGTATAGTGTTATATATACAAGATTATTCACTGCAGAATTGTTTGGAATTGCAAAGACTAGAAATAATATAAATGTCCATCTAAAAGGGATTGGTTAAATAAATTATGATATACCCATTTACAAAAAAAAATCTTTATGCACTTACGTAGTATAAGCTTTGAGATATGTTAAGTGAAACATCAAGGCATAGAAACAGTTATAATACCAACAGTTAAAAACTTAAAAGGAATATATACATGCATACTTACTTGTGTATACCTAGTTGACACATATATAATGTACACATTAACTATCTCTGGGACAATCTATTTAAGAGTAAGTACTGGAATCCTCCAGGCTACAAACTGAATAACTGGAAGTAGAACTTGGAGAAACTTAAAGGGGAAGGCCTCTCTGAGGTGACTTTGAACTGAGGCCCCAGTGGTAGGCAACAGCCAGTCATGGGGACAAAGCCTTCCACAGACAGAGCAAACAATGAGTACAAAGACCCTAAAGTGGTAGAAGGAAGGCCACTATGACTGAAGTTATGAGAAATCATTACGATTTTAGGCAGGGGAGTAATGTAATACGATTTATATTTATAAAAGTTTATTCCAACTTTGTAAGGAAAATGAATGGTAGAGGGATACAAGAAAGGAGGTAGGTAAGAGAAAAAACTAAAATAATCCAAGTATGGTTTGATAGTGGCTTAGATCAAGATGGCAGTAGCAAAAATGAAAAAGAGATATTCCAAAACATGGCACGGTGGCTTACACCTGTAATCCCAGCAGTTTGGGAGGTCAAGTTGGGAGGATAGTTTGATGCCAGTTCAAGACCAACCTGGGTAACACAGTGAGACCCCTATCTCTACAAAAAAATAAAAAAATTAGCCAGGTATGGTGGCATGTGCCTGCGGACCCAGCTACCTGGGAGGCTGTGGCAGAAGGATCGCTTGAGCCAGCAAGATCAAGGCTACAGTAAGGCCGTGTTTTCTCCATTGGACTCTAGCCTGGGCGACAGTGAGACTTGGTCTCAAAAAAAAAAAAAAAAGATATTCCAAAAATATTTTTCAAAGTAGAACCTATAGGATATGTTTGTGGATTTGATAGGAGATGCAAAAAAAAAAAAAAGTTGACAAGAATCCAAAATTATTCATATGCTTCTTGCTTGACTGGGTAAATGGTGATGTTCTTTAGTGAGAGTGGAACCAGTTTAGGGAAAAATCAAGAGTTCCGCCCATGTTAAGTTCTATGACATCAATCAGTATCCAACTGGAGGTATAGTATAGACAACTAAAATCTGGAGCTCAGTAGATGTCAGAAACAGAGTTATAAATTTGAGAGTAATCACGCTTTTTGCTACTTAAAACCATGAAAGTACATGATTTTTCTTACAGAGAGAACATGAATGGAAGACAGAGCAGAGAACCAAGCCCAGGACATCACCATAGTACCCTAAATTCTGCAGACATACATTTCTACACCTCCACTACTGTATATTCTAGTAGGCTTACCCTTTCATGTTTCTGTTTCTTATTTTGAAATATTGGCTGGATTGACAAAAATAGTAAAGCTATTTATATAAATTCAATTTAGTATTTCGGAGGAAGCAAAAATATGTTTACAACTATAAATACTTACTTACCGTACAGAAAAAAAAAAAACCCCATAAAGTGAAGCAGTTTCTTTTGACTATAGCCTTGAAATGTCCTAAGGTCTGGTTCAAAGAAGTAATCAGTAATGCTGAATAAACAAAATCACAGACTCAGATGCAAATTACAGTTCCACCAGTTACTAGTTATATGACAACCTAGCTGCACTCTCTCCATGCTTTATTTTCCTCACGGTAAAAAGAAGGTCATGTGGCCAGGCGCAGTGGCTCACGCCTTGTAACCCCAACACTTTGGGAGGCTGAGGTGGGCAGATCACCTGAGGTCAGGAGTTCGAGACCAGCCTGACCAACATGGAGAAACCCCGTCTCTACTAAACATACAAAATTAGCCGGGCGTGGTGACACATGCCTGTAATCCCAGCTACTCGGGAGGCTGAGGCAGGCGAATCGCTTGAACCCGGGAGGCAGAGGTTGCGGTGAGCCGAGATTGCGCCATTGCACTCCAGCCTGGGCAACAAGAGCAAAACTCTTTTTAAAAAAAAAAAAAAAAAAAAAAAAAAAAAAAAAAAAAAAAGGCCATGTTATCTATATCAGAGCAAGTAGCAGTCTTAAATGATACAATAAATATCAATATGAGACACATTAAACACTTCATAAATTTTATGATAAAATTAATATTTGTTAAGAAACAGTAAGTGCCAGGCTCTTTGCAAAGGACTTTACCTGGAGTTTCTCACTGAGTCCTCAAATAACAACCATGAGAAAGTTACTAGCAGTATTCCTAATTCCTAAACAGAAGCTGAGATTAGTGAAGGGACTTAAATAATAATGCACACATTTAGTGGTTCTATCTAACAAGTGGTAGCCCCCAGAGCCCTAATTTCTTATTCATTACATTGCAATGTTATTTTTTTACATATCGGAGTCAAATTGTTATCGACAGCTTATTTTCAATTACCTACATATTCACCTATAAAACTCTCTAACTTTGACATATGTTCTTCTTTATGTTACACTGCCATGACCAATTTACCTAGCGACTCACAGAGACAGAAGAGATGGCTGGGTATGTGAGGAGCTGTAAAGTCCAACTTAAGATTCAGGAGGTACTTGGGAGAGCATGCGGTCAGTTTATCTTCTAAAGAAATACAGCCTGAGCCCACAAATCTTAGCGCTTGGCTCATAACAAAAACTACATATGAGTTCATTTCAGCCACGGGCAAAGGTAGTTCTTTCGCGCTGCAAATTATTGCAATTGTTGTCACTTGTCGGTGGAAACGCATCCTTATCCCTACCACTGCTCTCTTGGTCTCCCGACCCCCATTCGCGCTGCCTTATCTTGGAATCTGCTCTTCTGCATCTATTTCCTATCCAGTCTTATGCTCTCCTCCTCTCTCCCAGCTCACACAGCCAAATGCCTCCGGGGGTGTTTGAAGGACACTTCTCGACGCGCCACCGTTCACCAATCCCATCCAGAGAGCCTTGAAGGCACCTTTTCAGGTGGAGAGAACGCCCTGGAAACCCCTTTGCTTTTCCGGAGGTTGCTGGGGCTCCCCCTTCTCACCCTCGCCGGCGCCCGCAGAGCAGCGGAACCCGCAGGTCTGGGGTCACTCGCGGTCCTTCTG
Organism: Symphalangus syndactylus; assembly: GCF_028878055.3. Lineage (NCBI taxonomy): Eukaryota > Metazoa > Chordata > Mammalia > Primates > Hylobatidae > Symphalangus > Symphalangus syndactylus. Next base: position 77,043,805 of record NC_072437.2, on the reverse strand, counting down.
CTGCCGGGACGAGGGAGACCGCGGTGGGTCCCTGACAGACGCCGCCCCTGGCCCGGCTCTGCCCCGCGGGAACCTGTGACTCCGGCCCCACCAGCCCCGGTTACCTTATCGTTGTCCAGTCGCGTCTCCAGGATCTTATGCAGCTTGCGCGACAGCGGGTTGCTGGTCGTCGCCGAGATCCCGCCTGCCCCATTGTTGAGGCCGTTGGCAGCCCCGGCCGCAGACACTGCGACCACTTCCCCGCTGCCCTCGGCCATAGCGCTGCGCGTCCTGCCCCCTGCTGCCACCTCAGCCTGGCAGCGACGGCTGCGGCAGCGCGAGTATTGCGCATGTGCAGATCGGCCGCGCATGCGTATCGGCCCCGGAAGTCTCCGCCGGGTAACCCTGCTTGGGCTTCCAGAAATGTGAGGGGTGGAGAAGATGTGGGGGGCGGGACAGGACCCTCAGGTAGGAGGAGAAAATTTATAGGATTAGAGAGGACTTTGGAATTATGAATCTGCGACCTTCTGAGCTAATTAGATGACAATCAAATGTAATATGTAAAATATACCAAGACTTGTGCCTGGCACATACATTCAATGTAAGTTAAATGAAAGTTTAAATTAAATTTGCCTTATCTGAATTCATTTTTTTGAAAATTATTTATTGAAGGCATAGTATGTGCCAGGTACTCTGGTAGGCACTGGAGAATCTACATTGTGTGTCTGAAACAGACAAAGCTGTTAACAGATGTTATTAGGTTGTGATGAGTGCTCAGGGCTTGAAGTAGCACAGTGAAAGAAAATGGAGGAAAAGGCCCACTTCACTCAGGGAAGTTTGGAGAGGAGTTGACACTTAAACTGAGATTTGAAGGAGAATCAGAATGTGAGGAGAAATCATTCCCAGGCAGAAGAAAGTGTGTAAGTGTACAGGCCTCAAAACAAGATGAACTTGGCCCTAACACAAAGGGACCAGAGCCCATGTAGCTGTAAAGTAATGGATAAGAAATTAACAAGTTGAGAAAACTTCCCAGGAAACTCTGGAAAACAAACATCATTGGCTTTTTTTCTTTCTTTTCTCAGTTTTTTATTTTTATTTTTTTTATTTTTTTATTTTTTTTTGAGACGAAGTCTCGCTCTGTCGCCCAGGCTGGAGTGCAGTGGCGCAATCTCGGCTCACTGCAAGCTCTGCCTCCCGGGTTCACGCCATTCTCCTGCCTCAGCCTCTCCGAGTAGCTGGGACTACAGGCGCCCGCCACCATGCCCGGCTAATTTTTTGTATTTTTAGTAGGGACAGGGTTTCACCGTGGTCTCGATCTCCTGACCTCGTAATCCACCCACCTCAGCCTCCCAAAGTGCTGGGATTACAAGCGTGAGCCACCGCGCCTGGCCCTTTTCTCAGTTTTTAAAATTTGGATCAAAATAAAATTGCTGGGCTTCTGTGAATTATTTGTCAGAAACACTATTTGGCTCTTGTCATAAATTTTCCTTGTTTCATATATGTCTATGTACATAGTTATATTGTATATCAGACTTAAGGGAAAATTACCTGTTACACAGGTCACATAAAGAAAGCACTGACAAAACCACTCATCTCTACTCTAATGAAGAAGAGAAGGCTCAACTATCCAAAAGAAAAAAATATACAAAAGCAACAATATCTAGGGATGAATTCAACAAAAAATACAGAGAACCTAGATGAAGAAACTTTAAAGTGCTACTGGGAGAACATAAAAGTTAAATCAATGAAAAAATATATTGTTCTCTTCAACAGGAAGACTCAATATTGTAAGATGTCTTTTCTCTCTCACAGATAAATTTAAGTTCAGTGTAACCAAAATTAAAATATCAAAGGTTTACCTAAGGTGTATATATCCAAATGAATTTGTATATATACAAAGCAATAATATAATGTAGAGTTTGCAAATATGTGCAATTAAAAGGAATGACAATGATAACATGCCAAGTAAGGAGCGGTCATGAAATACCACATATTACATGACTTCTTTATGTGAAATCTCTCAAATAGGTAAATCAATAGAGATAGAAAGTAGATGAGTGGTTCTGGGAAGAGGAGTGTTGGGAAGAGGGAATGGGGAGTATCAGTTTATGGTACAGGTTAGTTTTTGGGGAGATGAAAATACTCTAAAGCTAAATTGTGGTGATGGTTGCACAACTCTGTAAACATACTAAAAACCACTGAACTGTACACTTTAAATGAATGAATTGGATGGCATGCAAGTTTCATCTCAAAGCTGTTTTTTAGGCCAGGTGTGGTGGCTCACACCTGTATTCCCAGCACTTTGGGAGGCTTAGGCAGGGGGATCGCTTGAGTTCAGGAGTTAAAGACCAGCCTGGGCAACATAGCGAGACCCTGTCTCTACAAAAAAAAAAAATAATAATACGAAAACTAGTCGAGTGTGGTGGCATGCCTGTGGTCCCAGCTACTTGGAAGGTTGAGGTGGGAGTATCACTTGAGCTCAAGCTTGTGGTAAGTCATAATCATGCCACTGCCCTCTACTCTAGCCTGGGTGACAGAGCAAGGCCCTATCTTAAAATTGAAAAAAAAAAAACAAAGCTGTTTATTTTAAAAAGTAAATTGGAGGTAAATAGACCAAATGTTTAAGTAATAAAAAATACAAATTTATATTAGTTTTTAAAAACTTTATTGAGATATAATTTACAGGCCATAAACTTCACCTGTTAAAAGTATAAAATATGACCGCTTTTAGTTCATTTACAGAGTTGGCAAATATCACCATCATCTAATTTTAAGACATTTTCATTACTTTAAAAAGAAAACTGTACCCACTAGCACTCCCCATTTTCCCCTCTCTACCACCCTAGGAAACCACAAATCTGCTCTCTGTCTCTATAGATATGCCAGTTTGGGACATTTCATATAAACAGAATTGTACAATATGTAACATTTCATGCCTGACTTCTTTCACTTAGCATAATTTTTCAAGGTTCATCTATTTTGTAGCTTGTATCAGTGTTTCATTCCCTATTATTGCCAAATAATAATCCATTATATGGATCTCCCATATTTTATTCATTCATTTGTCAGATGGCTATTTAGATAGTTTCAAATTTTTGGCTTTTATGAAAAATGCCTCTATGAATTTTCATGTGAGAGTTTTTGTGTGGATATATTTTTTCACTTTCCTTAGGAAGATACCTAGGAGTAGATTGTTCTTATGGTTAACTCTACGTTTAATGTTTTGTGAAACTGTCAAATAGTTTTCCGAAGTGACTGCCCCATTTTTCATTCCCACCAGCACTGTATGAGGGGCTCCAGTATTCTCCACAACCTGAATAGCACTTGTTATGGTCTGTCTTTTTTATCTTATCCATCCTACTCAGTGTGATGTGATATTTCATTGAGATTTGGCTTTCCATTTCCTAGTGACTAATGATACTGAGTTGTAAGAATTCTTTATGTATTCTGGATACTAGTCCTAACAATTTATTGCAAAATATTTTTTCCTAATTTGCTTGTCTTTTCACTTTCTCAATGGCATCCTTTGAAGCACAATTGATCTTAATTTGATGAGATACAGCTTACCAATTTCCTTTTTTATTATTTGTGCTTTTGGTGCCTTATTCAAGAAATTATTACCCAACCTAGATCACAAAAATTTATTCCTGTGTTTTCTTCTATTACATTGGCACAAAAGTAATTGCAGATTTTGCCATTGAAAGTAATGGCAAAATTTGCAATTACTTTTGCACAGGCCTAATAAAATTTTATAGTTTCAGCACTTATTTTATTAAAGCCTATCTTGTACCTTGAGCTAATTTTTGTGTATGGTTGTTAGGTAGGGATCCAGTTTTATTGTCTTAAACATGGATATTCAGTTGTCTCCCACACCATTTGCTGCAACTATTCTTTCTCCCATGTGAGCTTTTCTATAGATTGAGAAAAAGCAGATGATAAAATCCAATTTCCATTCATGATTAAAGAAACAAGCAAACTCTTAGCAATTTGAATAGAAGGGGATTTCCTTAATTGGATTAAGAGTATATACAAAAAAAAACCCTATGACAAACATCACACCTAAGGAAATATTTAAAACTTTCTTCTTGACATCAAGAATAAGATAAAAACTATCCACTATCACTGCTATTCAATATTTCACTAGAGGCTCAAACCAGAATAATAAACTAAGAAAAAAGTCATAAGGATTAGACAGAATTTTAAAAATTTACACTTTTTAATAGGTGATGCAATTGTGTCCCTATATAATCCAGAAGGATCTATAGAAAAAGTGTTAGAATTAAAATAATAACCTATTTCACATATTGTTTTCCAAAACTCCAAAAAGGACAGAATCTTGGAATTCAACTAGCTTGCAAAAGAGGTTGTGTGACTCTTTAGCACCTCATTGCAAAAATATGTTTTTACATTGGTCAGGACTTACTTCATCAGTTACCATTGAAGTGCCTGTAAAGGTGATTAAAAATCCAAAATTAAAAAAGATATGGAGCCAGGTGCAGTGGCTCATGCCTGTAATCCCAGCTACTCAAGAGGCTGAGGCAGGAGAATTGCTTGAACCTGGGAGGCAGAGGTTGCAGTAAGCCAAGATTGCACCACCGCACTCCAGCCTGGATGGTAGAGCAAGACCCCTTCTTTAAAAAAAAAAAAAAAAGAGAAGAAGAAAAGATAAAGATATAGAGGTTGGGCACAGTGGTTTATACCTGTAATCCCAGCACTTTGGGAGATAGGGGCAGGAGGACCACTTGAGCCCAGGAATATGAGACTAGCCTGGGCAACATCAAGAGACCCCACCTCTACAGAAAATTTTAAAAATTAGCCAGTTGTGATGGTGCATGTTTGTATCCCAGCTACTTGGAAGGCTAAAGTGGGAGGATCACTTGATCTCAGAAGGTTGAGGCTGCAGTGAGCTGTGATTGCACCACTGCACTCCAGCCTGGGTAACAGAGTGAGAATCTGTCACCAAAAAACAAGAAGAAAGAAAGAGAGGGAGGGCTGGAGTGGGGTGTGGAGAAAAGAAAAGAAAAAAGAAAAGAAAAGAAAAAAGAAAAGAAAAGAAAAAAGAAAAGAAAAGGAAAGGAAAGAAAGCAGGAGAGAAAAGAAGAAGGAAAGAAAAGGAGAAGAAAAGAAAGAAAATATTTGGGCTGGGCATGGTGGCTCACACCTCTAATCCCAGTACTTTTGGAGGCTGAGGCAGGCAGATAGCTTGAGCCCAGCAGTTTGAGAATAGCCTAGGCAAGACGGAGTTGTCACTATGAAAATACAAAAATTTAGCCCAGCGTGGTATCACGTGCTCCTGTAGTCTCAGCTACTCAGGAGGTTGAGGTGGGAGGATTGCTTGAGCCTGGGAGGCGGAGGGTGCAGTGATCCGAGATCATGCCACTGCACACCAGCCTGGTTGACAGAGTGAGACCTTATGTTAAAAAAAAAATTGATTCTAATGTTATTTAAGTTATTCTAGGATTCAGGATTTCGTAACTTTGGCACCATTGACATTTGGGGCTGCATATTTTGTTGTTGTTGTTGGGAACTATTCTGTTCACTGTAGGATGTGTAGCAGCATTGCTGGCCTCTATCTACTAAATGCCAGTAGCATCCTCCCCAGTTGGAACGATCAAAATGTCTTCAGACATTGCCAATGCCCCTGAGGGGCAAAATTGTCCAGGGTTGATAACCACTGTTCCAAGCCATAAGTATTTTAGATATCTGATATTACTTAACATATTACCCCAAAACTAGTATATTTTAAAAAATCATAACTTCTGTGAATCAAGAAATCAAGAGTGACTTGGCTAGGCGGTTTAGGCTCAGGGTCTCTCATGAAGCTGCAGTCAGATATTACCTAGGACTGCAGTCATCTGAAAGCTTAATTGGTGCTGGAGGATTCACTTCGAGGTGGCTCACTCACATGGCTGGCATATACTACTCACTAAAAGGAGGCTCAATTCCTCACCAAATGGGCCTTCCCACAGGGCTGAGTGTCCTCATAACATGGCACTCTTCCTGCTAGGCATTTACTATGGATATAATGCAAAAACTTGCCACAGTATATGAACAAAGATATTTATCATATCATGGTTTGTAATAGAAAAATAGAGAGAAAGAAAGAGAAAGGAAGGAAGGGAGAATGAGAGGCAGAGAGAGAGAGAGAGAAAGAAAGGAGGGAAGGAAGGAGAGACTAAGGGAGGGAGGAGGAAAGAGAGACAACCAAAGTGTCTATCAATAGAGGACTGAACAAATAAATTATGATGCACTCATTCATTCAGCAGAATACTATGCAAATGTTATCTGCTATGAAGGAGATTTAAATGCTAACAGGGAAAGAATTCCACAACATATTATGTAAAAAAGCAAGCTATATTATGTATGTATGATGAGATCACTTACATGTATGAAATGGAGAGATACATATAAATTTAGATTTTTTTTCAGGATGGCATTCCAGTGGAAGGAAGGCTTACATTTTCCATTTTGTACCTTTCTAAACTGATTGAAATTGTCTAGTCTTATTCATGTATTACTAAATATATTAACAGAAGTTATTAAGGTACAGTAACCATGACCCACTTTTCTTGTTTATTTCTAATTCTCTGAATTAACAATTGTAAAAAAGTAAACGAGATAATTCATGAATTAAAATAATATGTGGTAGCATGAAAACAGGGAAATTATTTTATGTTTTAAATGCTTAAGTATGTTTTTATGAGGCTAATTATAAATTGTTAAGGGCTTAAAATCAATATTTGTCAAGAGTTAAAATAAATTTTCAGGTGTGCCTCATCAGATACGTGTGTGTGTACGTATCCATATATTTTTGAAAATAACAATTTTTAGTGAAAATGTGAAAGATAATTTTTTATAGTAAGCTCCATAAAGTAGTAGAACATTAAAAGAATTAAAAGATATGCTTTGACCTAAATATTTCGATTCAATGGGAGAACAAATACACACATGTAAAAGAGCAAAGGATTTAAAAGAAAATGACAGAAACACCATGCAATAGAGTGAAATGTGGAGATTCTTACCTTCTAAGAAATGGTTGAGGCCAGATGCGGTGGCTCACCCTTGTAATCCCAGCACTTTGGGAGACCAAAGTGGGCAGATCACCTGAGGTCAAGAGTTCGAGGCCAGCATGATAAAACCCTATCTCTTTTAAAAATACAAAAATTAGCCAGACGCGGTGGTGCGTGTCTGTAATCTCAGTCACTAGGGAGGCTGAGGCAGGAGAATTGCTTGAACCCGGGAGGCAGAGGTTGCAGTGAGCCGAGATTGCACCACTGCACTCCAGCCTGGGCGACAGAGCAAGACTCCATCTAAAAACAAACAAACAAAAAAAAAAAAAAAGAAAAGAAAAGAAAGAAAGAAAAAAGAAAAGGTTGAAAGGAGGGCCTCTCCAAGCTCCTATTCCTCTCCTTTAGATCAAGCTTGTCCAACCTGAGGCCTGCAGACTGCATGGATATGGCCCGGGACAACTTTGAATTCTGCCCAACACAAATTTGTAAACTCGCTTAAAACATTATGGATTTTTTGCAATATTTTTTTAGATCATCAGCTATCATTAGTGTTAGTGTATTTTATGTGTGGTCCAGGGAAGCCAAAAGATTGGACACCATTGCTTTAGACAGTTATTTAAGCTTTCTTGCCCTTTGGCTTCTGAAATAAGAGGAAGTCACTTTGTATTGGCTACTGTGGCTTCATCAAAATATAATATGGCATTTATTAAAGCTATGTCTAGTGAGTCATAGAATTTTCAGCCTTCTACATTTTTCATTGTGTTGATAATAGTAGCTCCCATTATTTAGCAACTATGTTTATTGTAAATCAGGCTCTGTGCTAGAATTTATTATACACTATTTTTATCTTCACAGCTACCCTGCAACATAAGGATCATTACCACATTATCATGTAATTAGTACTCTTCTTGATGAGTAATCCAAGACTAAAGAAACCTTTCCAAGGGTATATGGCTAACTCAGATAACATAGCCAGCTACCACCTAAGTTGGCATGTAGTTAAAGGGTTTGGCCGGGCGTGGTGGCTAATGCTTGTTATCCCAGCATCTTGGGAGGCCGATGTGGGGAGATCGCTTGAGGTCAGGAGTTCGAGGCCAGCCTGGCCAACTTAGCGAAACCCCGTCTCTACTAAAAATACAAAAATTAGCTGGGCATGGTGGTGCGCACCTGTATTCCCAGCTACTCCATAGGCTAAGGCAGGAGAATCTCTTGAACCCGAGAGGCAGAGGTTGCAGTGAGCCGAGATCATGCCACTGCACTCCAGTCTGGGCAACAGAGCAAGACTCTGTTTTTAAAAAATAATAATAATAAATAATAAATAAATAAAGGGTTGCATTACTGCTTTCTCGGTATTGAGCTGTGTACACCTCTCCCTTGGAATGTAAGCAAAAACTTTTGCAGCTAAACATTCAAATATGTTCTATGTTGGTGTTGCCTTGACCAAGTTCTTACTGCCTTCACACTGACACCAGCATTATTTTTCTAAAACACAGATTTGTACCTATCACTTTTTTTGCTTTAAAAATCGTGATGGTTTGTGAAACAGTTATCCAGTGGGGATCTTTTTTAAAAAAAAAAAAAGAAAGAAGAAAAGTAAAAAAGTAATAAAATGAAATAAAATAAAAACTGTGATGGTAGTTATCAAATAAATGAATGTTTTATTATGGTATACACAGGCCTTCATAATCAGACCTCATCATCAGATTTCATGTTATCACTCTGGCCTTATTTCTAGGCACTTGCTTCATGATTGTGACATTCTGGCCATACTCCATTTGCTAGGCTACAAATGCATCACAAACTTTCGTCTCCTTATGTTGGCTCCTACAACCCACTTGTGTTAGTCTATTTGGGCTACTATAACAAAATATGTAAACTGGAGAGCTTTTAAACAACAGAAATTTATTTTTCACAGTTGTGGAGGCTGGGAAGTCCAAGATCAAGGCACTGGCATATTCGGAGTCACGTGAGGGCCCACTTCCTGGTTCATAAATGGCTCCTTCTCACTGTAATTTCACAGGTAGGAGGAAGTGGCTAGTGAGTTCTTTGAGGCCTCTTTTGCAAGAACACGAATTCCAATCATGAGAGCTCCACCCTCATGGCCTAATCACCTCCCAAAGGCCACACCTCCTAATTCTAACTTGGGAATTAGGATTTCAACTTATGAATTTTGTAGGGACACAAACATTCAGATTTTAGCACTACTCTTTCAGGAAAGCCTTCTCTTATGAAACTGGCAATATCTTATTTGTCCTTCAGGCCCCACTCAAACAATTCTTTCTACCTTCATGCAGCACCCTACCTCTCCTTGAGCAGAATTAATTGGTCCCTCATGCAAATTTCATACCATATCATTATTTTTAAAATGTATTTCTATATTTGTTGTTCCCCCACTAGACTCTAAGTACCTGGATGATGAGGACTATGTCACTCATCTTTGTCTTCCCAGTTCCCAGCACAGCATCAGGGACAATATACGTGCCTTAGTAAGCTAAAGCCTTACTCAATGAAAAAGATTGAAACGAAGTTTTATGGCTTTATAAGTTAGAGTTCTTAATTGCAATTGTTAGGAGGAGACTGAGGACAATTTAAATATCAATGTATTTATTGAAAGAACAGTGGGTAGGTCTTAGAATCAACAAGAAGGAGGAAGAACCAAGCTTGTAAGAGAGGCAAAAACGTAAGGAAACTAGGCACACATAACCATCATCAAAATCACTGCACGAAACAACTTGTCATGGGCCCATTGTGAGATGCACAGATTGCTCCACCCATACTGCAATGTCTGCAAAATGCTATAACAATGCCTGGGTTATGAAATAAGATGTATAGAAGCTGAATTATCTAATTTGGAAAAGAACACACAACTGCCACATATATCTGAGCTATGTCACACCACCATCAGTGAAACTGTACAAACAACCTTTTCAGTCCAAGTCTCATACAACAATTCCTTGTTCTCAAAGTACATATATTTACACATGTTTCCTATTCTCTTTCAGTCTCAACTTTCATCTGGCACACACATGTCCGTGCATATACATAAATACATCGTTTAATATTAAGGTATAAATATTCTTGTACTTTCTAAAGCTCTGGTTGTGTCCTCTTTCCTTATATAGATTTATTCATTCTCTAAAAGCAAAATTCTAATTGTGTTCACTTGTCTGTTCTTGTAGTCCCAAACTGTAGGGTTGCCTTACTTATTCAGTACATACCACATTTAACCCTTCAATAGCAGGGTCTCCAATTTAAATATCACAGTTAGTAATTTCATTATTCAACTTCTATGCTGGTGGCTTTAACACACAAACTATCTATTTTCCCTTCTTTCTAGTTAGCCTCCCAGTCATTATTCTGCATAGGCCTGGCAGCCTTCTGCTTTTAATTAATTGCTATTGATTTTCTTTTCAGAACATACGAACCCAGGGCCTCTTAGTGGAATTAAGCACCCACCTGTCAGAGAGAATCTGATTTCTGTTGAACTCTTTCTGCTTAAGTTTCCCATGTGCACTATACTGTGCCTTGCCTATCCTACACCTCTGCCTGGAATGCCCTTCCTTTCTTCTTCCCTTGATTAGACTTATTCATTTAGGCTGCTCAGGAGCCTCATCTCCTAAGTGCCTTCCTAGTTAGGCCAGGTGTCCCTTCCATGTGCTTTCAAATAATCCTAAAGATTGTTCTCTCACTGTACATTTCACAGTAAAAATAATTATCCATGTGCTTTTATTATTTACACTAGTCTGTGAACTACTGAGGTGAGAAACCATGCCATTCATCTTTGAATACTGAGTCCTTTATGCAGTTCCTGAAATTTAGTAGGTGCTATAGTCTGAATGTTTGTGTTGCCTCAAAATGTGTACATTGAAATCCTGCCCCCAAGGTGATGGTATTGAAGTAGGACTTACCATCTGATCCAGCAATCTCATTACTGGGTATATACCCAAAGGATTATAAATCATTCTACTATAAAGACACATGCACACATATGTTTATTGCAGCACTATTCACAATAGCAAAGACTTGGAACCAGCCCAAATGCCTATCAATGATAGACTACATAAAGAAAATGTGGCACATATACACCATGGAATACTATGCAGCCATTAAAAAAATGAGTTCTTGTCCTTTGCAGGGACATGGATGAAGCTGGAAACCATCATCCTCAGCAAACTGACATAGGAACGGAAAACCAAACACCATATGTTCTCACTCATAATTGGGAGTTGAACAATGAGAACACATGGACACAGGAAGGGGAACATCACACACTGGGGCCTGTCAGGGGGTGGGAGGAAGGGGAGGGAGGACATTAGGACAAATACCTAATGCATGTGGGGCTTAAAACCTAGATGATGGGTTGATAGGTGCAGCAAACCACGATGGCACATGTATATCTATGTAACAAACCTGTGTGTTCAGCATACGTATCCCAGAACTTAAAGTAAAATTAAAGAAAAAAGAGGTAGGACTTCTGGGAGATGAGTAGATCATGACGGTTTCACTCTTACGAAAGAGACCAAAGAGAGCTAGCACACCCTTTCTATCATGTGAGAACTCTCCAAGAAGTCACCACGTTTAGGAAAGAGGCCAGGTCCTCATCAGACACCAAATCTGCTGGCATCTTGGTTTTTGACTTCCCAGTCTCCAGAACTATGAGAGATAAATATTTGTTGTTTACATGCCAGTTAGTCTATGCTATTTTGTTATGGCAGGCAGACTTAATTAGCAAGGAATAATTTAGTAAGTATTATTGAATAAACTGAAAATTAATATAAATAAATAGATGGACCAACTTTATTTGAATAAATCATGATCCAAATGGAAGCAAATATATTCTATCTTGTTGTTGTTGTTGTTTGAGATGGAGTTTCACTCCAGTCTCCCAGGCTGGAGCATAGTGGCACCATCATGGCTCACCGCAGCCTCAGCTTACTGGGCTCAGGTGATTCTCCCACCTCAGTCTCCTGAGTAACTGCGACCACAGGTGCCTGTCACCACGCCTGGCTAAATTTTGTGTTTTTGGTAGCTATAAGTTATCTGTGGTGTTGCCTTGCTTATTCAATATATATTTGATTAAAAATATAAGATTAAAAATATATGCCCAAGCTGGTCTCAAACTCCTAGGCTCAAGCTACTCGTCTGCCAAAATGCTGGGATTACAGGTGTGAGCCACTGCACCTGGTCTCTTCTATTTTAAACCAAGCTGAAAACATAGCATTTCAGGTACATTCTTAAACAGGCCTGAAAATGTTAATGGTTGAGATACAGTGAAAATAAAAATATTTTCAATGTTTTTTTTTTACTTATTAATGTTTCAAAAAACTTTTTGGCTCTCTAAATTTGTATCATTAATATTATAATGTGCACATAATATATGTATTATATATTTTATAGTCATATAATTTTTATATATCTATTCATATTTAAACTCTATGTATATGCTTTGTTGTTTTTAAAAGCCTTTGTTTAATACTTTGTGAAACAGCAGCTGAAAGTAGCTATTCTAGTTTCAAGCTGAACACTAACATGGCAAAAAACAGAGAAAGAAACCTTTCAACATTTCACAAAGGCACAATATATATTACTGTATACTACTTATAAGAAGGTTCACCACAAATAAAATTGCATCTAGAGCATATTTCATTGTCACTTTTAGAATAGTATTTCTTGTCAGACCTGATCCGATTAGCACTGTTTTTGTCTTGTAATATGGGTGTTGAATATCTTGTACTTGCAATCAAAGAAAGGTCAGCTGTACCATATTTTATTTGTAATTGTTTTATGAGTATTATTGTATTATTTTTTTCTTTTTTTTGAGTTAGAGACTCACTCTGTCACCCAGGCTGGAGTGCAATGGCATGATCTGGGCTCACTGCAACCTCCGCCTCCCAGGCTCAAGCGATTCTTCTGCCTCAGCCTCCTGAGTAGCTGGGATTACAGGTGCGTGCCAGCTACCAAGGTAGCTGCCACAGGGGGAGTGCTAGGGGAAGAATCGCTAAGTAAAATTACATGGAAAATTGAAGGGGACCAGCCTCTCCACGCCTGTGGGTATTTCTCATGAGGCAGGTTGGGAGACTGAGAAAAAGAAATAAGACACAGAGACAAAATATAGAGAAGGAAAAGTGGGCCCAGGGGACCAGCACTCGGCATATGGATGACCTGCACCAGCACCGGTCCCTGAGTTCCCTTAGATTTTATTGATTATTATTTTCACTATATCAGCAAGAGGAATGCAGTAAGAGAGCAGGGTGATTATAGGGAGAAGGTCAGCAAGAAAACATATGAGCAAAAGAATCTGTGTCATAATTAAGTTCAGTGGGAGGTACTATGCCTGAATGTGCACGTAGGCCAGATTTATGTTTCTCTCTGCCCAAGCATCTCAGTGGAGTAAAGAATAACAAAGCAGCATTGCTGCCAACATGTCTCGCCTCACGCCATAGGGCGGTTTTTCTCTTATCTCAGAATTGAACAAATGTACAATCGGGTTTTATACCGAGACATTCAGTTCCCAGGGGCAGGCAAGACTCAGTGGCCTTCCTCTATCTCAAATGCAAGAGGCTTTCCTCTTTTATTAATCCACCTCAGCACAGACCTTTCATGGGTGTTGGGCTGGGGGACGGTGAAGTGTTTCTCATCCCATGAGGCCATATTTCAGACTATCACATGGGGAGAAACCTTGGAAAATACCCAGCTTTCCAGGGCAGAGGTCCCTGAGGCTTTCCGTAGTCCATTGTGCCCCTAGTTTATTGAGACTGGAGAATGGCGATGACTTTTACCAAGCATACTGCTTGTAAACATTTTGTTAACAAGGCACATCCTGCACAGCCCTAGATTCCTTAAAACTTGATTCCATACAACACATGTTTTTGTGAGCTCAAGGTTGGGGCAAAGAGTTTGGCGCAAAGTTACAGATTAACAGCATCTCAGGGCAAAGCAATTGTTCAGGGTACAGGTCAACATGGAGCCTCTTATGTCTTCTCTTTCTACATAGACACAGTAACAGTCTGATCCCTCTTTCTTTTCCTTATAGAAAATCACAAAGCCCTTCTTCCTGCTTTTGGCCACCCAATAATGATATCATGAATGATAACAGGAGGTGCAGGACCTCAGCGTGACTCTCTCCCTGGCTCCAGCTGCTCCAGTAAAGCCCAGTGGACACAAGAAACACGGGAGTCTGCCGCCACCTAGAGGCCATGACTAGCACTGCGGCCCACGGCCAAAGCATCACGGAACAGGTACCTGTATTGGAGGATTCTCAAGGCAGTGGCTCTTCAGGGACCCCTGGGGAAAAGGAGCAGTATTTGAAGACTCCAAGGACCATACAAGTGACTTCAGAAGCCTCCCTTGATTCCTATTTTCCTCAGCCTCTTGGGGTGTGCTGTGCACTTATGAAATATTTTCACACAATTCAGAGACATTACTTTCTTCCACTTCCAAATGACGACCTAAAGGACCCCCCAAAAACTAGTATTTTTTTCTGGGCCCCACATTCCAGATCGCGGTGCATTGTCACATTCTGCTTTACTTCAAGTCCTCATCTGCCCAAGTTTCCAGGCCTCTCTCTTCTCTGAAGGACTCTAGAAACTGAAAAGCCTCTTCCCAGAGTCTCAAAGTGCAGTGAGTTACCAATGAAGAGCCAAGGAGAGCAGACACTTATAAGTATCTAGAATCCTTGATATTATTCCCTTGAAGTACCCCTATTTATGAGGGAGAAAATGGAGGCTTTCTTTCCCGTAGCCTCTTTTGATATCATGCGGGGTGGTTGGGGGAGGGCATAGCTCATTTTAGTTCCAGGTGCCCAGAGAGGTGGGAGTCACAACCCCAGTCCTGTCCTGTTGAAACAGCTGGGGAGGTCCCCAGGCCTAGCAGAAGCCAGGGAACCTAGAGGATCCTTCAGCCCATGCTGTCAGCTCCTGGACATGTAGCTGGGGGAGTGGATGCCCCTGCCTCATGGCAAAGCTGCCTCTACTATTTCTTCCCCTTTTGTCACTTCTCAGGTTTTCTCTTCCCTAACCTCTCCTCCATGATCTCCACCTTAGAAGCGTGTGTGTGTGTGGTGTGTGTGTGTAGTGTGTTTGTGTGTGCATGCCTGCACACCTATGTGAGAATAAGGAAGAGTAGAAAGCCCAGGTAGAAAGTAGAGCGCAGGGTTTTCCAGGACTTAGGGGCTCTCATTTCCAAAGCAAACCTGATGGGCGGGGTGCATGCAAGGCCTAGGAAGCTGGCTCCCTCCCTAATACTCGGTGCTCTGCCCAGTTTCTGGGATCTGGACCAGCCCTTGGCTTTTTTGGGGCCTCAGTCTTCCTGTTGTAAAAAGAGGAGTTGGACACAAAACTGTAGAAGCACATGTTCAGTGAGGAGAGGGTGTCATGCTCAATACCAGATACAATATTGGCATGGGGTGAGTTTGGGCAGACTTAGGTGCTCATGGGTGTTCAGGCCTCCAGACATGGCCAATGCAGGTGAGCATAGAGCACGGGGCGGCCAAGTCTTCTTTCCAGAGATACGGGATAAAACAATGAACCACGGGCTCTGCTCTTGAGGCTGGTCCCACAAGATTTGCCCACTTTCAGCCACCAACTGTTTGTTGAATTTCATGTCCTGTGAAGCCCATGCCCACCCCCATTACAGTGAGTGGCATAGGCCACTGGATCTGTAGGATGATGTCTTTTGCCTTTTTAAAATTTTAACTGACTGGATGTTTCTTTTTTCTCTTTTTCTGTTTTGTTTTGTTTCTAATTTTTAAGAGGTCTTTACAGGTCGGGCGTGGTGGCTCATGCCTTTAACTTCAGCACCTTGGGAGGCTGAGGCAGGTGGATCATTTGAGGTCAGGAGTTCAAGACCCGCCTGTCCAACTGGTAAAACCCCGTCTTTACTAAAAATAAAAAAAAAATTAGCTGGGCGTGGTGGCACAGGCCTGTAGTCCCAGCTACTCAGGAGGCTGTGGCAGAAGAATTGCTGAAACTCATAAGGCAGAGGTTGCAGCGAGCTGAGATCAGGCCACTGCACTACAGCCTAGGTGACAGAGCAAGACTCTGTATCAAAAAACAAACAAACAAAAAACAGAACAAAAACTCTTTATATAGCGGAAATGTGAGCCCCTTTGTAATTTCATGAATTGCAAATATTTATTCCAATTTTGGAAATTCTTTTCTTATTGTGGTGCTCTCTTTAAGTTTGATTTGGAGGTTATTGTTGTATTGTTTTGCTTTGTTTCTATGTAACTTCTTTCCAAATTGATTTGCAGATTTCTATTTTCACAACACAATATTTTGGCAGAAATCTTGTAAAAACTGTCTAATCAATTTAAAAATTTAAACACATATAAAAAAGCCAAGAACTGTAAAAACTATCCTGAAGAATAACAAGGTTTGTGAACTTAAAATGCCAGATATTCAGACTTAGATTAGAGCTATAGTAATAAAAGCTATGAATGGTAGTAATGCAAAAATAGGCACAAAGAAACTAGAAAAACTCGAGAGTCCAACTCAGACCTGCACATTTGGACATTTTGTATATTACAAAAGCAGCACAGAAAAGCAGTGGAGAGAAGACAGTCATGTTGGCAAATAGCCCTGGGTCAACTGGTTACTTAGGTGAGAAAGGAATACTCCTATCTTACATTATAACAAATTTCAATGACAGGTGGATTTTAAATTTTAAGGTGAAAGTTGAAAACAATATTTCTAGTAGATAACACAGATAAATATGTTCACGACCTTGGCACAGGCCACGACTTCTTACGACACAAAGTGCATTAACCATCAAGACAAAAATATAACAAATTGGATCTTATTAGATTTAAAACCTTCTCTTCATAAAAAAGAAAAACCTTCAAGAGAGTAGAAAGGAAAAAACACAGTGGAAATCAACATTTGCCATATATTTATGTGGCAAAAGCCTCATATCTAGATTATTTAACTAAATCCCATTAATTAATAAACAAAGATGTAATACATTGAAGAAAATTGGCAAACATGTGACTAGGAGTTCCAAATACAGAACCAAAGGGCCAAAAAGTAGATAAACATATCCACATCCTTATGCATCAGAAACATGCATATTACAACTACAATTCAATACCACCATGCAATTGTTAACATTTTTGAAAACTGACAAAATTAAGTACTAGTGATGATGTCAAGCAACTGGAACTTTCTTACACCGCTCTGTGTGTAAACTGTTATAACCGCATGCAAAACCTCCTGAGTAGTATCTCCTTACTTACACGATGTGCGTAAGCGCACTCTAGGACCCAGCAACTCCACTGTTAGGTATATACACCCAACAGAAATGCCAGCATCTTGTGCAATGCAGAAAAGCTCGAGGCAGCATTATTTGGTAATTTTCCAAACTGAAAACAACTCAAATGTGCATCAGTAATAAAATAAATAAATAAAACAACTGCATATTCCTTTATAAGGGTACATTATACTGATATAAAATTAATTACAGACATATTAAAATATATAAAAATCTCACAAACAATTTAATTAGATTTAAAAGTCCTAGACAGAGCAATCAGACAATAGAAAAAATTTAAAAAGTCATCCAAATAGAAAAACAAAGCTGAACTCTCTCTCTCCACTTGCAATATGAGTCTACGTAGCGAATGCTAAAGTGTCTCCAAAACTGCTTTTGGAGAAAACTTGAAAAGCCTCCTGAAATGGATAAACAAGTAAAGTTTTAGGACACAAAATCAATGTACAAAAATCAGTAGCATTTCTGTGCGCCAATAACATTGAATTCCTGAACATTTTCTATTTTTATTACATTTTCAATTTCTTCCCTCAGTTGCCCATATATTTTTTGATTTTTTAGCTAAACTAATTTATTCTTCTGTGCAATTTCACCTGGTTAACAGGCCCCAGGGCCAAAAAGTGAGAATAAAGTATTTGTCTGCATCCTGTTTCCTCATTTTGAAAACCAGTCTAGATGAAACCTGTACTTGTTCTAGGGAGTTGGCATGGAGAGAATTTATTTCCATTCTCAGCAGTGATGCCTGCCAGAAAGAGGGAGTTCCTGAGAAACAGCCAGTTGTCCCATACATACGGGGAATTCTCAGCCATGTTCGGTGACAACCACAAGCATTTTCACTCTGGTTAGACAGGACTCTGAATGGGTGTATGGGAAAAGAGCCAAACTAAAGGAGTCAAATACGACATTGCAAAGATTTATGCATTTACGCAGGGAACGTTTATTGTGTTAAATTATGTGCAAAACACTGCGCAAAGAGCAATTAAAATGAAAATTATTAAGGCATTACCTTTACTTCGGGAAACTCACATTAGTTAGATTCTCTGAACCCCAGAACTTAACAACAACCTAGTAAAAGCTTGCTCAGAGGGGAGAGAGGGTGGGGGCAGGAAGGTAAGATTAAAAATCGGGCTGAGTGGATGAGATAATTACCCCTGGTAATGCACTGGAAGTATGGATAAATTTGGGATGGGTGAAGACAAACGAGTCTCAGCAGAGGGTGCAGAAAAAAAAAAGGCAGAAACCCAGGTGGCTTATGCAGGAAGAGGAAGGAGTTTGCTGGACTGGGGAGAGTGACAGTAAAAAGCAGAGGATAATAGGCCTCTGTGGTCATCTAGGTACTGTGGGGTGGGTTAGTTGGAGGTTACAGAATCACAGAGGCACTTTTGAACAGTAGGGTGGGTAAATAAGAGCTATATTTTGGAATAATTATGTAGCAATGGTGGTTAGGAGCCATAGAAACTCAAAGTATTACATAAATATGCTTTTTTCTTATTATTCCACACAAGACTTTAGCCTTTCCTCTTAAACTGAGAAAGGAGTGGTTTTCTATGATGTTTTTAAATTCTTACAGGCAAGCATTACTCTTTGCTGCCTTTAGTAAAGGTTTGTTTTAACCAAATCCAAGAAGATTGAATGGATTTTCTTGCTCACAATGGTTCAGTGCAACATCTCATACCTTCTACTAGTTTTCAGAACATTTGATGTGATGCTCCTGACAGCCCAAAAGTATCCCCTTGTGCAGAAAGAAACCAGCATTGATGGAAATAATTGGCTGAGTGTCAATACTCCATGAAGGGTGCTCCGCTTGCTAAGGCTCCCTCCTCTGGGCTACGCCTTCTACACCATGGGTGTCCTGCTGCAGCAGAGCTGGAGCTTGGAAGGACCTCTATGGGTCTTCCCAGCACACAATATGTGCCCAGTTAGCATGGCAGAGTCCAGCTGCTCCCTCTCACCATTTTTTCTCCATTTGTCCCTTGTTGGGAATGGAGAGTTTTGCAACTGAGTTCAGTTCATGGTTGAAGTTAAAATCTCAGGTGATACTTGGTTCATGCTGACTTTTTTGAGAAGAACTTGGGAGAATAAAACATTAAAAAGGCCCTGGCCAGGGATGGTGGCTCATGCCTGTGTTCCTGGCATACTGATAGGCCAAGGAGATAGAATTGCTTCAGGCCAGGAATTTGATACCAGCCTTGTCAACATAGTGAGACCCCATTTATACAAAAAATTTTAAACATTAAAAAAGTTTGGCCAGGTGTGATGTTTCCCAACTGTAGTCCCAGCTATGTGGGAGATTGAGGCAGAGGATCACTTGAGCCCAGGGGTTCTAGGCTGCTGTGAGCTATGATCATGCTACTGCACTCCAACTTGGACAATCATGCAAGATGTTTCAAGAATAAAATCTTTTATTATTCTTCACCCCTATAATCTTTCCAGAACTTATGCACTATGTGGCAGAAAGAGCCAAACTCCCCCAAGAGTTTGGTTCTTGCTTAAGATTTGGTTTACTGCTTCTTGCCTGCCCCGTTGTGTCCTCATTTTGTATAAAATAAGAATCCCCACATCAAGTGGAGGTCCTCCCCAGCAGAGAGTCTCACCAAGGCCCCAGGACTGGCACTTTAGGTGGAGGCTTGCCTTTCAACCTCTGAATAATAAAAGACACTAAAATTGAGAAAAGATTTCCAGACACCAGCTTCTTGAAAGGAGCATCCGGTCAGAAGACAAGATATGGTCATTGGCTAAGGTGACCAAGGCTGAGTGGGGAAGTCCACCAGCACATCTGAAGACTGATCTAGGGGAGGGTTTCCCTGACATTCACTCCTTCTGCCCTCCAAACATTCCTCTACTTTTCCCAAACTTCCCTCTGACATCCTACAAATTTTCTAACCTCCCAGGGCTTTCTTGCCAGGGAGCCTAATAAAGTAAAAGCTTTAAAATTGGTTGGATTTTAAAAATAATTTTATTGATTCTTAAAATGTACTGACACAAAGTTAGAATATCAGTCCTTGAAATGTTTAAAAAGTAAATTAAATGTAATTTGACATTTAATTAACCTATTTGATTCCTAAATAAAATAAAAATTTTTTCGAAACAAGGTCTTGCTCTGTCACCCAGGCTGGAGTGCAGTGGTGAGATCTTGGGTTATTGCAACCTCCACCTCCTAGGTTCAAGCAATTCTCATGCGTCAGCCTCCCAAGTAGCTGGGACTACAAGTACACACCACCAACTGGCTAATTTTTGTGGTTTAGTAGATACGGGGTTTTGCCATGGGCTCATACTTGTCTCAATCTCCTGGTCTCAAGTGATTCACGTGCCTCAGCCTCCCAAAGTGCTGGGATTACAGGCATGAGTCACCGCACTTGGCCTTAAAATTTAAAAAAATTATAGGTAAGTTTAAATTACTCAGAAATAGCCAGAATTAACAATTGAATACTCTGAATCTTTTTCTCATGCATAAGCCTTTCTAACTTTTCTATTTAAATTTAGGATTTACTGGGTTCTAGTGTTTTAAAATATGCTTTTTTTCCAAAATTAGCCGGGCGTGGTGGCGGGCGCCTGTAGTCCCAGCTACTCGGGAGGCTGAGGCAGGAGAATGGCGTGAACCCGGGAGGCGGAGCTTGCAGTGAGCAGAGATTGCGCCACTGCACTCCAGCCTGGGCGACAGAGAAAGACTCCGTCTCAAAAAAAAAAAAAACCCAAAATATGCTTTTTTTCCTTCAAGGAAATGCAGACCATCTCACAGGCCAAAGGACATCACGGACTTTCTGATGTTTAGTGGCCGGCTGTTTATCTATGGCCTCCCATAATGTACTTAAGTAACACCCTCTTGATGATGGGGTTAAGTTGTTGAAATTACCTTCTTCTTTCTGAAGCACTACGTGGAAAATATTAGACCTTGAAAGAAACACACAGACCCATAGCACACCCTTCATTTGAAATTCTCTACTGCTTATTTAAAGAGATGTTCATTCCTGACTAAGGTCCTACATTACACTCTCTGTAGAACTTTTGGAAACTATAAAAGTACGAAAGAATCAATAAAGCAATTTAATTTCTCACAGGATCCTGCTTCCTATAAGAAACACCTCAATTCTTATAATTCGGCATATTTCCTCTCAGTCGTTTTTCTACACATTTTAAATTTTGAGCTCTAATGTATAAGTTTGGTTATACCTTTTAATGTATGCTTTAATATGTTTAATGGTATATCATCTCATAAGCACTTCTCCATGTCATAAAAAAAATTCTTTGTACATCCAATTTTTAATACATATCTGTAGCTCCAAAGAAGAGGCATACCTTGATTTGTTTTTCCAATTCTTTCAGATAATAAACTGGTTAGGGTTAGTATTTTGGATCTCATTTAAATTTTCTCAGAGTTGCCTTTCTATAAGTGGCTAAGTGACTGTTACAAGGAGAAAAGCCCTCCTGCAGGGGTGTGCCCTGGAGTTGAGGCATCCCTGCAAAGTGCCTCCCTTGTGGCAGGTCCCCATGTGTCCTTCTAACATCAGCACAGTCAGACTGAGGGTGCTTGGAATTCTGCAGCTGTGAACCCTCTCGAATCTTCCTTGAATTCAGGTGCAACTAATCTCCTCCATCGTGGATACCAGGAAGTAGGCTGTAGAGCATTCTGTGACCCTGAAGAATGACACGATGTCCTTGATAAAGAAAGTGGAAATTCCTGAAGAAGAAATAATGGTTTCTCAACAGCAGAAGTAGATGAAGAGTCTATTCCGTGACTGGGTCATGGAAAACCCTGTTCTTTAGAGGTAGCTGCTCCCTTCCAGGCAAACACCTACCCTAGGTGTATGCCAGAGGCCTCAGAAACACAAAGGAGTTCATGCAAGATGGGTGCCAGGTAGCAATGAAGCCTCAAGAACTTCCACTGGAACTGAAGATAATAACTTACTATGCAAAATTGTTTGCATCTCCCTGCCCATCCCCTAGATACCGAGTGCAACTATGCAACTCAATTGCATGCAACTATAAATATAGCTACAACTGTGAAAAGAGGTGAGATTGTAAATCACAAAGAGAGACAACTACGAATATAATTGAGATCAAAAACCACAAGCCTTCTAAAGGGTGTGCAACATGTAACAACAGCCCTCGTTAACACATGTTTATGTACCAATTAAATAGCGGGAATGTTTTATGTTCCATTCCAAACAAAACCTATTATCATTCATCATCAGTTCATTTAGTCCTGTTTTACTAATATTTGTTTTACTCTATCTTGTAAGCACATATACTTCTCTGCTAGAATTAGAGAAATAACTTAGCCCACTGATAGTGTCTCAAAGTTATGTAAGTCATTCTATCAGAAGCCTGTTTATAAGAGTACTTGGCGCAGTTATTTCTGTGGGTCTCTGAGACATTCTTATTTCATTGAAGACAAAGCCCTGTGGCCTGGAACTGACTTGCAAGCACCTTTAGAAAAACAGCAGAGTACAACCAAAATTATACGCTAATGAAAAAATAAGCCATGCCTGCAGGGTTGTAGTTAGTCGATACGACTAAAATGTTGTTTTATATAATGCAAATGGCACTAACACTTTGACAAATAGAATTATATTACATAGAGTAAGGGCACTAGAAAAATTTTTTAAAAACTTTAAATAATTTCTGAATTATTTATGTTAATAACAATTATGTAAAAAATTTAACCTAGGAGAAGCTAAGCATATGTCTGATTATTTAATATAACAAAATGCAAATTAGGCAAATTTCCATTTATGATAGTAGGACATAAACACTTTGTTCTGATACAAATATCAAACAGAAAATGTAAGTAAGAAATAGAAAAAAAAGCCTTGTGTATGTTGATTATTTGTATGTGTGTATATTACTATGCAGAATTATATTATTTTTGGTAACTTAGATTATGTAAATATGTATTATATTTTAGGCAGCAGCAAATATTAACACATTTTTTATGTGCAGCTTAGATAATAGTTGATGATTACAATTTGTTAATATTAGCTACTTATAACAAACGGTTATGCAAAAAGAAATTCTAAAAAAAATTTTATATTAATTGAAAATTTTAAACTCTTTTCTACAGAAGTTTTTAAATTACAGATAATAAAATAGAAAGTTTATAGAAAAGGAAATGCTATTGAGAAATAGTTGGATTTTGATTCCTTAATTTTTCTGAATATTAGCCCTTGGAGCTTCACTGTTAATAATTCCAGTAGGCTACACAAATTTTCTCTTCGGTAAGATGGCATTCAATTTTTAAATATATGATGCAATTTTTTTCTGTATAAATGACACAAAATTTAGAGGAATAAAAACAGAATTTCTTCCTTGAAATTTCAAGAGCTGAGCTGAGCTGGGAAGAGCTAAACTGCTTGATATCGGAGTTTTAAATTAAAGCAAGGGGCCCACATCAAAGTAATAGTTAAGCCTTTTTGTCTTCCTTTCTGTGATTGTGGTAAGCAACAGGCAACATCAGATGAAGCACCGACTCCTCATTGTTCCAATTTTTCCTCATGGAAAAGCACCAGGAAAGGGTCAGATTGATCAGCACAAATATGGGGCACTGTCTCACTGCCGAGGTGGCCCCCTCATAAAAAACAGGCCTGCCATTTTGTGAAAAAGGGGACAGGAGAATGTAGAGGAGAATGTATGAGCAAGAGTAAAAAGCATGGAGTATTAATAAGAATGTATAAAAATTATTATCAAAGTTTCATTTCTTCTCCAGAAACAGGGACCTGAACAAAAGTTTCTGAAGAAGGCCTCAACCAAAAACCCCTCAGGAAGGTGCCCCTGAATCTAGATGCCTGGACTGGGAATGAAAATCTACATGCGAGCCTCAGTGGCCAAGATGGCTGGTATTGTTTATTTCAACCCCTCAGAGACTGCAAAGCACTGACATTTATATGCTTCTCCTAAATGCACATGTCAGCAGCAGTGTGACAACCAATGCTTTCAAAGATATAATGTGGGTATCAGAATTTCTGGCCAAAATTTGAATAATCTAATCTTTTCAACCTCAAATAACCACATATGCTGAGAAACTTCAAAGGCATGTACCTCCACAAATAATTTTCCAGGAAAGAACTAAAGAAGAACAGCTGTAGAATAAAAGTTAGACTGGAAGTTGATGCTACCTGTGGGAATTGCTAATAATGGAAGCACAGGTTGTTAGAGTTTAACGTGTCTGATTGGTGAATATAATGTCACAGCAGCACAGATGCAGGAGTATTCGGATCTGACTATGCCATCTAAAGCTAGAATCCTTACATTTTCAAAAGTTTAGAAAGAATAGGTTAGAATAGTTAGCGGAGGTGATATTCCTCCTCTTTGTTTGATTTCAGAATTGACACCAATCCTCATATTAGTTTCTGGTTCATATGTACACCATGTGTTTTATTCAGGACAATTTAAGTAAATACATTGACTTAATCATTTTCAGGTATCTGTAAAGGGAAGATTATTAACATTACAGATAACTTTTCACTGGAATAAAATACCTCAACCCAGAATCTTCAATGGCCCCATCAATTGAGGTCAGTCATTTACAATAAAATGAAACCTACTATTCTTTTAAAAATATACAATGTCAAAATCATCAAGATCAAAGTTATTCAGAAACAAAATAATGATCAAAACACGACAGTACCACTAGACCTTAATAAATCCCAAAATTGTATATATAGTGTAGAAATAATATAAGTAGGTATAATGTTTAAATATATTAGATGAACAGTTTAAAAGTAAGATCAAAATAAAGTATATTATCAAAATAATTAGGTAAAAATTTTAAATATAAAGGATAGAATAAATAGAAAAATTATATAAATGAAAAAGGAAATTATGAATTAGAAGGTAGGAAGAAGTGAATATTTAGAAGTCCCAATAGGGATAAAACAAATAAAATATGAAAAATTACAATACATAAAAATCTAGAATAAGTCATATTGTTTAAGTCCAAGTTTAAATAAATAAAATGGAGTCAATGTCAAATAGGGAATAAAATATATAATTATTAAAATAATTAATTACAAGAGCTTAAAGGCATACTTATCAAAAGAAAAACAATAGTTAAAAGCATAATACCAAAATAGAGAAAATCAAGTAAAGCCATCTAACATAAAATTCAAATTAATTATAAAGCAATGAAAACAAACCTAATTCTCAATATGTGAATAAGATCAAGAATCCAATAGATTATGGTCTTCAAAATTGTGAGGGAAAAACGTGTAAATTTAAAATTACATATATTTGAAAAGTTATTTTCAGGATTGAGGACAAAATGTAACTTAATACACAAAAACAATGTAAACTGAGTATATTTACCTCAGTAAAATGCATTTAAAATTTTCTGAAAATTTAGTTTATGAAGACAAATACTCTTCCTGAGAACATTGAGATAAAATAAACGTGTAAATATCTAAATAGATCTAAACTATATTAACACTGTGTAAAATTATACACAATGTGTGATACATGCATATGAAGCACATTTGTGGAAGAATAAAAGAAAATGTTCTCCCAAGCGTTATATGAAATAAAAGAGTAAATTTGCTAATAGATGAGTAACTTGCTTTATATCAGTATAATGTGTATTTAAGAGATTTCTGTCACTAAATTCTTAAATATTGAGTGCAAATCTTATATACTGTTTGAACAATACTATTATTTTCTCAGCAAAGATCCGCACTGAAAGACTGACTCCTGCATAGCCACTGACCACAGCTTCTGGAACAACAAAAGCATTGAATCATTAATCCTGAATGTGGCCAATGAGCATAAGATGAGGAAATCTTCTCAGTTCATGGCCACAAAGCAACTCACCAGCAGCTGGATGGTGTGGGTAGCTTATATCTCTGGAGAGAATCTTAGAGAGTGGCTCCTGCTATATAGAGATGCTGAGACTGCTTTTTGTGCCTGGAGGAGAGAATTACCACGTGTGATTGGAAAGCATCAGTGTTCCTCCAGCAGAGACATTTCTAAATGTTGCTAGTGTGAAAAACAAGCTTATGTTCATGTAGCCCCTGGGGGAAGAAAAACAGATAAAAACAAGAAAAATAATTCTTGCCCAGGTTACATTTGATTTAAGTTTAGTGGGGTAGAGCCAGTCACTGCTAATACAGAAGCTGAGAATCCATGAGAGGAAGAAAAAACATAGTGTATAACTAAAATGGGTGAGTTTGAAACTGGCCAACCAGTAGGTTCTGGGATTAATGGCAATGGCTTGTAGTACGCCCAAAGAGCAGGTGGTGCATGTGAAGAAGCTGCTCATTACCATGTTAAAGTAGACAGCAGGCTTCTATTTGAGGCCACTCTAGAGAACATCTTCCCAATCTATGTCTATAGAGAACAAGTTTGCCATGGTAGGAGCATCATTATGCAGATGAAGGCCAAGCTACTGATGCTCTTGTCACAGGACCTGGGCCTGCAACCCAAAAAGCAGGCAAAAATCCAGAATACAGGAAGGAATACGACAGAGATTCCAATGCTATGGATTAAAAAGCACTTTTATGGCACTATTATTTGAAGATGTGCTGTTTATCAGAAAAGTAAACGCATATCTGGAAAAACAAACAGGAAAACAAACAAAGTATCTTCTTAGAAAATCTCTGTGATTATGTCAATCAAGACCACCACTCTCCTCATTGCCGACCATCATGGTTACCTCAAACAGTCCTGAGTCATCCCTAGTAACCCCATGGGCACCATCCCCCCAGCCTGCTCTTCCCTTCACTTCACATAGGCATTAAATCTGCAATGATGCCACCGAAGCCCCTCTTTTTGTGCTTTTATTATCTTCACATTTCCTGAACAATTATAAGTGCCATGTGTCCTGGAAGTTTTTAGTTTATTTGTATATTTTCTCTTAAACTCCACAAGATCATGGACAATGACTTACGAACATTTGTATCTGCACACCTGGTACAGTGTTAGGTTAATGTTTTTTTAAAAGGTGAATGACTGGAGATAAGTAGACAATCCATTGGTCAGTTTTTTTCACTCCACTAATTAATAAGAGGTGGAGAGAAGTTGTAATGTGTAATTGAGCACACTTTCTTCATCAAACATTTTAATAAGAGCAGTAATCTATTTATGAGGATAGAGCACCCCTGACCTAAACACATCCCAAAAGACCACACCTCCCAATAGTGTTGCTGTGAGGATTAAGTTTCAACATAAATTTTTAAGGGAAACAAAACATGAAAACCATGCCTCATGTCCCCAATTTAGTTTTTCTTCCACACAAAATACAATCTTCCATCTACTAGATTCTATAATTCTAAGCTCACTCCAGAATCAAGTTTAAAATCTAACGTCAAAGTCTTGTCCAAGCCTCATATGGGTGAAACTCAAGGTATAATTCATTCTAATGCAAATTTCTTTTTACCTGTTTTTTGTTTTTTTTTTTTTGTTTTTCTTTTTTTATTATACTTTAGGGTTTTAGGGTACATGTGCACAATGTGCAGGTTTGTTACATATGTATCCATGTGCCATGTTGATTTCCTGCACCCATTAACTCGTCATTTAGCATTAGGTGTATCTCCTAATGCTGTCCCTCCACCCCCCACCCCACAACAGTCCCCAGAGCATGATGTTCCCCTTCCTGTGTCCATGAGTTCTCATTGTTCAATTCCCACCTATGAGTGAGAACATGCGGTGTTTGCTTTTTGGCCTTGCGATAGTTTACTGAGAATGATGTTTTCCAGTTTCATCCATGTCCCTAC
The DNA here is from genome assembly GCF_028878055.3 of Symphalangus syndactylus. Lineage (NCBI taxonomy): Eukaryota > Metazoa > Chordata > Mammalia > Primates > Hylobatidae > Symphalangus > Symphalangus syndactylus. The sequence goes on along the minus strand of NC_072437.2, from coordinate 77,015,853 downwards.
AAAGGACATGAACTCATCATTTTTTATGGCTGCATAGTATTCCATGGTGTATATGTGCCACATTTTCTTAATCCAGTCTATCGTTGTTGGACATTTGGGTTGGTTCCAACTCTTTGCTATTGTGAATAGTGCTGCAATAAACATACGTGTGCATGTGTCTTTATAGCAGCATGATTTATACTCCTTTGGGTATATACCCAGTAATGGGATGGCTGGGTCAAATGGTATTTCTAGTTCGAGATCCCTGAGGAATCGCCACACTGACTTCCACAATGGTTGAACTAGTTTACAGTCCCACCAACAGTGTAAAAGTGTTCCTATTTCTCCACATCCTCTCCAGCACCTGTTGTTTCCAGATTTTTTAATGATGGCCATTCTCACTGGTGTGAGATGGTATCTCACTGTGGTTTTGATTTGCATTTCTCTGATGGCCAGTGATGAGGAGCATTTCTTCATGTGTTTTTTGGCTGCATAAATGTCTTCTTTTGAGAAGTGTCTGTTCATGTCCTCTGCCCACTTTTTGATGGGGTTGTTTTTTTCTTGTAAATTTGTTTGAGTTCATTGTAGATTCTGGATATTAGCCCTTTGTCAGATGAGTAGGTTGCAAAAATTTTCTCCCATTGTGTAGGTTGCCTGTTCACTCTGATGATAGTTTCTTTTGCTGTGCAGAAGCTCTTTAGTTTAATGAGATCCCATTTGTCGATTTTGGCTTTTGTTGCCATTGCTTTTGGTGTTTTAGACATGAAGTCCTTGCCCACGCCTATGTCCTGAATGGTATTGCCTAGGTTTTCTTGTAGGATTTTAATGGTTTTAGATCTAACATATAAGTCTTTAATCCATCTTGAATTAATTTTTGTATAAGGTGTAAGGAAGGGATCCAGTTGCAGCTTTCTACATATGGCTAGCCAGTTTTCCCAGCACCATTTATTAAATAGGGAATCCTTTCCCCATTTCTTGTTTTTGTCAGGTTTGTCAAAGATCAGATAGTTGTAGCTATGCGGCATCATTTCTGAGGGCTCTGTTCTGTTCCATTGATCTATGTCTCTGTGGTGGTACCAGTACCATGCTGTTTTGGTTACTGTAGCCTTGTAGTATAGTTTAAAGTCAGGTAGTGTGATGCCTCCAGCTTTGTTCTTTTGGCTTAGGATTGACTTGGCGATGCGGGCTCTTTTTTGGTTCCATATGAATTTTAAAGTAGTTTTTTCCAATTCTGTGAAGAAAGTCATTGGTAGCTTGATGGGGATGGCATTGAATCTATAAATTACCTTGGGCAGTATGGCCATTTTGACGATATTGATTCTTCCAACCCATGAGCATGGAATGTTCTTCCATTTGTTTGTATCCTCTTTTATTTCATTGAGCAGTGGTTTGTAGTTCTCCTTGAAGAGGTCCTTCACATCCCTTGTAAGTTGGATTCCTAGGTATTTTATTCTCTTTGAAGCAATTGTGAATGGGAGTTCACTCATGATTTGGCTCTCTGTTTGTCTGTTATTGGTGTACAAGAATGCTTGTGATTTTTGTACATTAATTTTGTATCCTGAGACTTTGCTGAAGTTGCTAATCAGCTTAAGGAGATTTTGGGCTGAGACAATGGGGTTTTCTAGATATACAATCATGTCATCTGGAAACAGGGACAATTTGACTTCCTCTTTTCCTAATTGAATACCCTTTATTTCCTTCTCCTGCCTGATTGCTCTGGCCAGAACTTCCAGCACTATGTTGAATAGGAGCGGTGAGAGAGGGCATCCCTGTCTTGTGCCAGTTTTCAGAGGGAATGCTTCCAGTTTTTGCCCATTCAGTATGATATTGGCTGTGGGTTTGTTGTAGATAGCTCTTATTATTTTGAGATACGTCCCATCAATACCTAATTTATTGAGAGTTTTTAGCATGAAGGGTTGTTGAATTTTGTCAAAGGCCTTTTCTGCATCTATTGAGATAATCATGTGGTTTTTGTCTTTGGTTCTGTTTATATGCTGGATTACATTTATTGATTTGCGTATGTTGAACCAGCCTTGCATCCCAGGGATGAAGCCCACTTGATCATGGTGGATAAGCTTTTTGATGTGCTGCTGGATTCGGTTTGCCAGTATTTTATTGAGGATTTTTGCATCAATGTTCATCAAGGATATTGGTCTGAAATTCTCTTTTTTGGTTATGTCTCTGCCAGGTTTTGGTATCAGGACGATGCTGGCTTCGTAAAATGTGTTAGGGAGGATGCCCTCTTTTTCTATCGATTGGAATAGTTTCAGAAGGAATGGTACCAGTTCCTCCTTGTACCTCTGGTAGAATTCAGCTGTGAATCCATCAGGTCCTGGACTCTTTTTGGTTGGTAAGCTATTGATTATTGCCACAATTTCAGAACCTGTTATTGGTCTATTCAGAGATTCAACTTCTTCCTGGTTTAGTCTTGGGAGGGTGTATTTGTCGAGGAATTTATCCATTTCTTCTAGATTTTGTAGTTTATTTGCATAGAGGTGTTTGTAGTATTCTCTGATGGTAGATTGTATTTCTGTGGGATCGGTGGTGATATCCCCTTTTTCGTTTTTTATTGCATCTATTTGATTCTTCTCTCTTTTCTTCTTTATTAGTCTTGCTAGCGGTCCATCAATTTACCTGTTAATCTATGAAATCTAATATGTTATGTGTGTTTGAAATACAACGGTGGGAAAGGCAAAGGACAGACATCGCTGTTTCAAAAAGGAGAAATAGGAAAGAAGAAATAAATAACAGGTCCCAACTGTGTTATTAAAAAAAGAAAAGGCAGGCCATGAGCAGTGTCTCATACCTGTAATCCCAGCATTTTGGGAGGCCAAGGCACGTGGATCACTTGAGGTCATGAGTTCAAGATCCACCTGGCAATATAGTGAAACCCCGTCTCTACTAAAAAAAATTAATAAATAAAAATAAAATAATACAAATACAAAAATTAGCCAAGCCTGGTGGCACTCCCCTTTGGTCCCAGCTAATTGGGAGGCTGAGGCAAGAGGATCACTCTAGCCTGGGAGGCAGAGGTTGCAATGAGCTGAGATTGCACCACAGCACTCTAGTCTGGGCAACAGAGTGAGAATCCATCTCAAAATAAATAAGTAAATAAAAATAATGGACAAAAACTGCTCAAATTTGAAAAAAGAAATGGACAAACAAATTCAAGAACATTAATGGACTTTGACCAGTATAAATTTAAAGAAAACCAAAGTGAGACACAATATAAAACTGTTAAATATCTCATAGAAAAAATTTCATGAGAAAAAAGATTAAACACATATAATTTAGGCCCACTAATACTATCAACAGATGTCTCTAAAGATATTTTGCAGTTTAGAGTGTGGGATGATATATTCAAGTACAAAAAAAAAAGAGAAAAATTACCAACTAAGAACATTATATATGGCAAAACTCTCATTGAAACAGGAAGGTGAAATTAAGATTTTTTCAGATAAACTAAAGCTGAAGGAGTTTATGACCACTAGGGTTGCTCTTCAGGAAATGCTAGAAAGTCCTTTGAGATTAAAAAATGAGAGTACTAAAAAAGCCATACAAAACTATAAAGCTCTGTTGTAAAGTAAATATACAGACAAAGAAATCAATTCAAGAAAATTAAAATCATACGAAGCATCATTTGCAACTGAAATGGAATGGAACTAGAAATGAATAACAGAAGAAAAATTTTAAAATTTGCAAATACATAAAAATCAAGTAACATGTTGCTAAACAACATTATCAGTTAAAGAAGAAATCACAGTGAAAATTTCAACATAACGAGACAAAAATCATAACAAAATTATTGAATGCATCTAAAGCTTGTATTCAATAGTGGTAGTTAATGTGCACATTTAAAAAAATCTATCTAAATCAACTACTAAATGTAACCAAACATAAGTAAAGAATAAAAATTTCAGCAGTTATAAATAAATAAAAATTAAAAGCCATAGAAAAATCATTAAAGTTTGGTTTTACTGAAAAGATAAAGAAAACTGACAGATTAAAAGAAAAAGAGAAGATATCTCAAATAATTAAATTCAGAAATAAAAGAGGAGCTATTATTACTGATGCCACAAAAGTAGGAAAAGAAATTATAAAACTTTAAGTCCAAGTATATGCCAAAAAATGTGATAAGCTAAAATAAATAGACAAATGTCTAGAAATATAGATTATACTGAAAATAAACCATAAAAAAACTGAATAGACATATAACTAGTAACAACAACCTCCCCTCAAAAAGCTCAGGCCCGGATGACTTCATTAAATATTTTTTTCAAAATGTTAAAGCAGGGTTAACATCAACCATTCTTAAATTACTTCAGAAAAATGAAAAAGAGAAAACAATTTCCAACTTATTTTATAAGCCCAGCATTAACGCAACACCAAACCCCACAAAGACACTAAGAAAAAAAAGATACAACTACAAATCAATTTTCCTGATGGCTATTGATGTAAAAATTTTCCTCGGAACATTAGAACACCAAATTGAATAACATATTGCATGACCAAGAGGGAGTTATCTCTCCAATATAAGTATTGTTCAACATATGTAAATCAATCTATTTATTTATTTTTTTATTATATTTTAAGTTCTAGGGTACATTTGGACAATGTGCAGGTTACATAGGTTTACATGTGCCATGTTGTTTTGCTGCACCCATCAACTCCTCATTTACATTAGATATTTCTCTTAATGCTATCTTTCCTCCACCCCCCAGCCCCCGACAGGCCCCATTCAGTGATGTTCCCTGCCCTGTGTCCAAGTGTTCTCATTGCTCAGTTACCATCTATGAGTGAGAACATGTGGTATTTCGTTTTCTGTCCTTGAGATAGTTTGCTGAGAATGATGGTTTCCAGCTTCATCCATGTCCCTTCAAAGGACATAAACTCATCATTTTTTACGGCTGCATAGTATTCCATGGTGTATATGTGCTGCATTTTCTTAATCGAGTCTATCATTGTTGGACATTTGGGTTGGTTCCAAGTCTTTGCTATTGTGAATAGTGCTGCAATAAAGTACGTGTGCCTGTGTCCTTATAGTGGCATGATTTATAATCCTTTGGGTATATACCCAGTAATGGGATGGCTGGGTCAATGGTATGTCTAGTTGTAGATCCCTGAGGAATCGCCACACTGACTTCTACAATGGTTGAACTAGTTTACAGTCCCACCAACAGTGTAAAAGTGTTCCTGTTTCTCCACATCCTCTCCAGCACCTGTTGTTTCCTGACTTTTCAATGATCACCATTCTAACTGGTGTGAGATGGTATCTCATTGTGGTTTTGATTTGCATTTCTCTGATGGCCAGTGATGATGAGCATTTTTTCATGTGTCTGTTGGCTGCATAAATGTCTTCTTTTGAGAAGTGTCTGTTCATATCCTTTGTCCACTTGTTTATGGGGTTGTTTGTTTTTTTCTTGTAAATTTGTTTGAGTTCATTGTAGATTCTGGATATTAGCCCTTTGTCAGATGAGTAGATTGCAAAAATTTTCTCCCATTCTGTAGGTTGCCTGTTCACTCTGATGGTAGTTTCTTTTGCTGTGCAGAAGCCCTTTAGTTTAATTAGATCCCATTTGTCAATTTTGGCTTTTGTTGTCATTGCTTTTGGTGTTTTAGACATGAAGTCCTTGCCCATGCCTATGTCCTGAATGGTATTGCCTAGGTTTTCTTCTAGGGTTTTTATGGTTTTAGGCCTAACATTTAAGTCTTTATTCTATCTTGAATTAATTTGTGTATAAGGCATAAGGAAGGGATCCAGTTTCAGCTTTCTACATATGGCTAGCCAGTTTTCCCAGCACCATTTATTAAATAGGGAATCCTTTCTCTATTGCTTGTTTTTGTCAGGTTTATCAAAGATCAGATGGTTGCAAATGTGTGGTGTTATTTCTGAGGCCTCTGTTCTGTTTCATTGGTCTGCAGATCTGCTTTAATAACAGCACCATGCTGTTTTGGTTACTGTAGCCTTGTAGTATAGATTGAAGTCAGGTAGCGTGATGCCTCTGGCTACGTTCTTTTTGCTTAGATTATCTTGGCAATATGGGCTCTTTTCTCATTCCATATGAACTTTAAAGTAGTTCTTTCTAATTCTGTGAAGAAAGTCATTGGTAGCTTGATGGGGAGGGCATTAAATCTGTAAATTACCTAGGCCAGTATGACCATTTTCACAATTTTGATTCTTCTTATCCATGAGCATGGAATGTTCTTCCATTTGTTTGTGTCCTCTTTAATTTTGTTTAGCAGTGATTTGTAGTTTTCCTTGAAGAGGTCCTTCACATCCCTTGTAAGTTGTATTCCAAGGTATTTTATTCTCTTTGTAGCAATTGTGAATGGGAGTTCACTCATAATTTGGCTCTCTGTTTGTCTGTTATTAGTGTATAGAAATGCTTGTGATTTATGCACATTGATTTCATATCCTGAGACTTTGCTGAGGGTGTAAGTGTCCAGGAATTTGTCCATTTCTTCTAGATTTTCTAGTTTATTTGTGTAGAGGAGTTTATAGTATTCTCTGATAGTAGTTTGCATTTCTGTGGGATCAGTGATGATATATCATTTATCATTTTTTTATTGCACCTATTTGATTCTTGTCTCTTTTCTTCCTTATTAGTCTTGCTAGTGGTTGATCAATTTTGTTGATATTTTGAAAATATCAGCTCCTAAATTCATTGATTTTTTGAAGGGTTTTTTGTGTCTCTATTTCCTTTAGTTCTGCTCTGACCTTGGTAACCTTTTCCTCGTTTTTGAATATTTTTGCTCTTGTTTCTCTAGTTCTTTTAATTGTGATGTTGGGGTATTGATTTAAGATCTTTCCTGCTTTCTCTTGTGGGCATTTAGTGCTACAAATTTCCCTCTACACACTGCTTTAAACGTGTCCCAGAGATTCTGGTATTTTGTGTCCTTGTTCTCATTGTTTTCAAAGAACATCTACGTTTTTGTCTTCATTTCGTTATGTACTCAGTAGTCATTCAGGAGCAGGTTGTTCGGTTTCCATGTATTTGTGCTGTTTTGAATGAGTTTCTTAATCCTGAGTTCTAATTTGATTGCACTGTAATCTGAGAGAAAGTTTGTTGTGATAGTGATATCTGTTCTTTTACATTTGCTGAGGAGTGCTTTACTTCCAATTATGTGGCCAATTTTAGAATAAGTGTGATATGTTGCTTAGAAGAATGTTTATTCTGCTGATATGGGGTGGAGAGTTCTGTAGATGTCTATTAGGTCCGCTTGGTGTAGAGCTGAGTTCAAGTCCTGGATATCTTTTTAACTTTCTGTCTAGTTGATCTGTCTAATGTTGACTGTGGGCTGTTAAAGTCTCCCATTATTATTGTGTGGGAGTCTAAGTCTGTTTGTAAGTATCTAAAGACTTAATTTATGAATCTGGGTGATCCTGTATTGAGTGCATATATATTTAGGGTAGTTAGCTGTTCTTGTTGAATTGATCCTTTTACCATAATGGCCTTCTTTGTGTCTTTTGATCTTTGTTGGTTTAAAGTCTGTTTTATCAGAGACTAGGATTGCAATTCCTGTTTTTTTTTTCTTTTTTCTTTCTTTTTTTTTTTTTTTATTTCTATTTTCTTGGTAGGTCTTCCTCCATCCCTTTATTTTGAACCTATATGTGTCTCTACATGTGAGATGTGTCTCCTGAACACAGCACACTGATGGGACTTGACTCTTTATCCAGTTTGCCAGTTTTTGTCTTTTGAGGCATTTAGCCCATTTACATTTAAGATCAATATCGTTATGTGTGAATTTGATCCTGTCATTATTATGTTAGCTCACTGTTTTGCCCATTAATTGATGCAGCTTCTTCATAGTATCAATGGTCTTTACAATTTCGCATGTTTTTTGCAGTGGCTGGTACCGGTAGTTCCTTTCCATGCTTAGTGCTTCCTTCAGGAGCTCTTGTAAGGCAGGCCTGGTGGTGACAAAATATCTCAGAATTTCCTTGTCTGTAAAGGATCTTATTTCTCCTTCACTTATGAAGCTTAGTTTAGTAGGATATGAAATTCTGGGCTGAAAATTCTTTTCTTTAAGAACATTGAATATTGGCCCCCACTCTCTTCTGGCTTGTAGGGTTTCTGCTGAGAGATCTGCTGTTAGTCTGATGGGCTTCCCTATGTGGGTAACCCAACCTTTCTCTCTGGCTGTCCTTAAGGTTTTTTCCTTCATTTCAACCTTGGTGAATCTGACAATTATGTGTCTTGGGGTTGCTCTAATCCAGAAGTATCTTTGTGATGTTCTTTGTATTTCCTGAATTTGAATGTTGGCTTGCCTTGCTATGTTTGGAAAGTTCTCCTCAATGATATCCTAAAGAGTGTTTTTCAACTTGGTTCAATTCTCTCCGTCACATTTAGGTACACCAAGCAAAGGTAGCTTTGGTCTTTTCACATAGTCCCATTTTTCTTTGAGGCTTTGTTCATTTCTTTTCACTCTAAACTTGTCTTCTCATTTTATTTTATTAATTTGATCTTCAATCACTGATATCCTTTCTTCCAGTGGATTGAATCAGCTATTGAAGCTTGTGCATGTGTCACAAAGTTCTTGTGCCATGGTTATCAGCTCCATAAGGTCATTTAAGGTATTCTTTACACTGTTTATTCTAGTTAGCCATCGTCTGACTTTTTGAAGATTTTTAGCTTCCTTGCGATGGGTTTGAACATGCTCCTTTAGCTTGGAGAAGTTTATTACCTACCTTCTGAAGCCTCCTTCTGTCAACTCATCAAAGTCATTCTCCGTCCAGTTTTGTTCCATTGCTGCTGAGGAGCTGCAATCCTTTGGAGGAAAAGAGGTGCTCTGGTTTTTAGGATTTTCAGCTTTTCTGCTCTGGTTTCTTCCCACCTTTGTGATGTTATCTACCTTTGGTCTTTGATGTTGGTAATGTACATATGGGGTTTTGGTGTGGATGTCCTTTTTGTTTATGTTGATGCTATTCCTTTCTGTTTGTTACTTTTCCTTCTAACAGTCAGGTCCCTCAGCTGCAGGTCTATTGGAGTTTGCTGGAGGTCCAATCCAGACCCTGTTTGCCTGGGTATCAACAGAGGAGGCTGCAGAACAGCAAATATTGCTGCCTGATCCTTCCCTGGAAGCTTCATCAAAGAGGGGCTCCTGCCTTTATGAGGTGCCTATCGGCCCTTACTAGGAGGTGTCTCCCAGTTAGGCTTCACGAGGCTCAGGGACCCACTTGAGGTGGCAGTATGTCCATTCTCAGAGCTCAACCATCAGGCCAGGAGAACCACTGCTCTCCTCAGACCTGTCAGATTGGACATTTAAGTCTGCAGAAGTTTCTGCTGCCTTTTATTCAGCTATGCCCTCCCCACAGAGGTCGAGTTTATATCGGCAGAAAGCCTTGCTGAGCTGCGAGTGGCTCCACCCAGTTCAAGCTTCCTGGACACTTTACCTACTCAAACCTCAAAAATGGCGGATGCACCTCCCCCTGCCCAGCTGCAGCCTCTCAGGTTTATTTCAGACTGCTGCGCTAGCAGTGAGCAAGGCTCTACATGTGTTGGACCCACCAAACCAGGCACAGGAGAAAATCTCCTGGTCTTCCAGGTGCTAAGACTGTGAGAAAAGGGCAGTATTTGGATGACAGTACCCTGTTTTTCCAAGTACAGTCTGTCATGCCTTCCCTTGCCTAGGAAAGGAAAATCCCCCAACCCCTTGCACTTCCTGGGTGAGTTGATACCCTGCAGTGCTTCAGCTCACCCTCCATGGGATGAACCCACTCTCCAACCAGTCCCAATGAGATGAATCATGTACTTCAGTTGGAAATTCAGAAATCACCCATCTTGCATTGATCACACTGGGAGCTGCAGAGCAGAGCTCTTCCTATTTGGCCATATTGGAATGGGAGTTTAGATCAATCAATTTAATATATCATATTATCAGACTGAAAGATACAAACCACACAATCACCTCACATAATGCAGAAAAGTCAATTGACAAAATTAATCATCTTTTCAAGATAAAAAAATTCAATAAACTAGAAATAAAAGGAAACTAACATAACAAAAGACATGTAAAAAACTCATCACCAACTGGGTGCAACAGCTCATGCCTATAGTCTCAGCACTTTGGGAGGCTGAGGTGGGTGGATGATTTTAGGTCAGGAATTCCAGACCAGCCTGACCAACATGATGAATCCCTGTCTCTACAAAAAACATTAAAATTAGCTGGCCATTGTGGTGTGTGCCTGTATTCCCAGCTACCAGGGAGGCTGAGGCATAAGAATAGTTCGAACTCAGGAGGTGGAGGTTGTGGTGAGCCCAGATCATGCTACTGCACCCCAGCCTGGGTGACAGAGTAAGATCCTATCTCAGAAAAACAAAAACAACAACAACAACAAAAAACACTCATCACTAACATTATACTGAATTATCAAGTGTGGAAAGTTTATCCTCTAAGATTAATAAGGCAAGATATTCACTGTTGCCACATCTGTTCAAAAATAGCAGTAAAAGTCCTGGCAAAACAACTAGGCAATGAAAAAAAGAAAAGATCCACATTCTAAAGGAAGAAGTAAAATTACCTGTTACTTCAGATATGATGTTGTATACAAAAAATCCTATATGCTGAAAACAATACCTGTTAGAACTAATAGTTGAATTTCACAAAATTGCAGACTACAAAATTAAGTGTGTTTCTCTTCACTACAATGCACAATCCAAGTTTAAAAAATTCCATTTAAAAGAGCATTAAGAAGAATATACTTTGGAATAAACAAGCAAAGAGATGTAACACAAATATACTAGAAATTAAAAGATGTTGCTGAAGAAAAGTCACAAACAATTGGGAAGATATTCTATATTTATAGATTAGACAATTGAAAAGATATCACATATTCATAAATCAGAAAACAATATTCTTAAGTCTATACTAATGAAATCAATAACAGATTAAATGCAAGTTATATAAATCATAACAATATTTATTTGCAGAAATAAAAATTCTAAAACATGAAATTTCAAGACTGAAAATAGCCAATTAAACTTGCAAAAGAATGTCAAGTGTGGAGCCCTCACAATTTTTAAATCAAAAACTAATTGCTGTGCTGTTGAACTCTTTTCAAATGTGGTATTTTGAGGCCAGGTTCTATGGCTTACACATGTAACCTCAGCGCTTTGTGAGGCTGAGGTAGGAGGATTGCTTGAACCAAGGAGTTCAAACCACACTGGGCATCATAGTGAGAACCCCCATCGCTACAAAAAAAAAATAAAAATTAAAATTAATCTGGCAATGTGACATGTGCCTGTAGTCTCAGCTATTCCAGAGGCTGAAGTGAGAAGATTGTTTACGCCTGGGAGAGCAAGGCTGCAGTGAGCCATGGTCGCACCAGTGCATCCCAGCATGTATGACAGAGAACCTGTCTCAAAAAATAAAAAGGAGAAAATCCGAAAAGAAATGTATTAAATCAAGACATGTAGACATAGTAAATAATAGAGACTCCCCCTCTCCACAAAAGCCTTGTATATATGGTCAAAATAATCTTCAACAAGGGTGCAAAGGTGAAATTATGGAGACGCAATAGCCTCCTTTAACAAACAATGGTGGGAAGACTTGCTATCAACATGTAAAATATCGAAGTCAGAATTGTAGTTTATACTATATTAAAAAAACTCAAAAATGTATTAAAGACCTAAATGTAAGGCTGAAAGCAGTAAATCTCCTATACAAAAATATAGGGGAAAAAAATCCAACATTATGCCATTGAATTTGGCCATGGGTTCTTGACTGCCAGTAGCCCCACATCCCTGGAGCATCCATCGGCTCACCGCTGCCTGGTGCTGGCTCCTTCCACACCTGTCGCGCTGCTTTGTTCGGGGCTCTGAGGGACACCAGCCAGGGCACCACGCTGAGCACAGGGCACAGGCCAGGCGTTCTCAGGCTATTTGCTGGCAGGCTGTCCCCATGCCCACCTCAGGCGCTGGAGGGAGGACAGCCTGATCTGAGTCTGCGGAAGGTGGAAGAAGCTCGTTTCCTGAGCCAGCTGGGACACAGAGGCGGATGTGGGACACAGGGACACAGGGCTGGATGCCATAAAAATATATGGCATATTATATATATATATTTTTAAGTTTTATATTTTTTCTTTATTTTTATTTTTATTATTATACTTTAGGTTTTAGGGTACATGTTCACAATGTGCAGGTTTGTTACATATGTATCCATGTGCCATATTGGTTTGCTGCACCCATTAACTCGTCATTTAGCATTAGGTATATCTCCTAATGCTGTCCCTCCACCCTCCCCCCACCCCATAACAGTCCCCAGAGTGTGATGTTCCCCTTCCTGTGTCCATGAGTGCTCATTGTTCAATTCCCACCTATGAGTGAGAACATGCGGTGTTTGGTTTTTTGTCCTTGTGATAGTTTACTGAGAATGATGGTTTCCAGTTTCATCCATGTCCCTACAAAGGACATGAACTCATCATTTTTTTATGGCTGCATAGTATTCCATGGTGTATATGTGCCACATTTTGTTAATCCAGTCTATCGTTGTTGGATATTTGGGTTGGTTCCAAGTCTTTGCTATTGTGAATAGTGCCACAATAAACATACGTGTGCATGTGTTTTATAGTCCTTTGGGTATATACCCAGTAATGGGATGGCTGGGTCAAATGGTATTTCTAGTTCTAGATCCCTGAGGAATCACCACACTGACTTCCACAATGGTTGAACTGGTTTACAGTCCCACCAACAGTGTAAAAGTGTTCCTATTTCTCCACATCCTCTCCAGCACCTGTTGTTTCCTGACTTTTTAATGATGGCCATTCTAACTGGTGTGAGATGGTATCTCACTGTGGTTTTGATTTGCATTTCTCTGATGGCCAGTGATGATGAGCATTTTTGCATGTGTTTTTGGCTGCATAAATGTCTTCTTTTGAGAAGTGTCTGTTCATGTCCTTCACCCACTTTTTGATGGGGTTGTTTTTTTTCTTGTAAATTTGAGTTCATTGTAGATTCTGGATATTAGCCTTTTGTCAGATGAGTAGGTTGGGAAAATTTACTCCCATTTTGTAAGTTGCCTGTTCACTCTGATGGTAGTTTCTTTTGCTGTGCAGAGGCTCTTTAGTTTAATTAGATCCCATTTGTCAATTTTGGCTTTTGTTACCATTGTTTTTGGTGTTTTAGACATGAAGTCCTTGCCCATGCCTATGTCCTGAATGGTATTGCCTAGGTTTTCTTCTATGGTTTTTATGGTTTTAGGTCTAACATGTAAGTCTTTAATCTAACTTGAATTAATTTTTGTATAAGGTGTAAGGAAGGGATCCAGTTTCAGCTTTCTACATATGGCTAGCCAGTTTTCCCAGTACCGTTTATTAAATAGGGAATCCTTTCCCCATTGCTTGTTTTTGTCAGGTTTGTCAAAGATCAGATAGTTATAGATATGTGGCATTATTTCTGAGGGCTCTGTTCTGTTCCATTGATCTATGTCTCTGTTGTGGTACCAGTACCATGCTGTTTTGGTTACTGTAGCCTTGTAGTATAGTTTGAAGTCAGGTAGCGTGATGCCTCCAGCTTTGTTCTTTTGGCTTAGGATTGACTTGGTGATGTGGGCTCTTTTTTGGTTCCAGATGAACTTTAAAGTAGTTTTTTTCCAATTCTGTGAAGAAAGTCATTGGTAGCTTGATGGGGATGGCATTGAATCTATAACTTACCTTGGGCAGTATGGCCATTTTCATGATATTGATTCTTCCAACCCATGAGCATGGAATGTTCTTCCATTTGTTTGTATCCTCTTTTATTTCATTGAGCAGTGGTTTGTAGTTCTCCTTGAAGATGTCCTTCACATCCCTTGTAAGTTGGATTCCTAGGTATTTTATTCTCTTTGAAGCAATTGTGAATGGGAGTTCACTCATGATTTGGCTCTCTGTTTGTCTGTGATTGGTGTACAAGAATGCTTGTGATTTTTGTATATTGATTTTGTATCCTGAGACTTTGCTGAAGTTGCTAATCAGCTTAAGGAGATTTTGGGCTGAGACGATGGGGTTTTCTTGATATACAATCATGTCATTTGCAAACAGGGACAATTTGACTTCCTCTTTTCCTAATTGAATACCCTTTATTTCCTTCTCCTGCCTGATTGCCCTGGCCAGAACTTCCAGCACTATGTTGAATAGGAGTGGTGAGAGAGGGCATCCCTGTCTTGTGCCCATTTTCAAACGGAATGCTTCCAGTTTTTGCCCATTCAGTATGATATTGGCTGTGGGTTTGTCATAGATAGCTCTTATTATTTTGAGATACGTCCCATCAATACCTAATTTATTCAGTTTTTAGCATGAAGCGTTGTTGAATTTTGTCAAAGGCCTTTTCTGCATCTATTTAGATAATCATGTGGTTTTTGTCTTTGGTTCTGTTTATATACTGGATTACATTTATTGATTTGCATATGTTGAACCAGCCTTGCATCCCAGGGATGAAGCCCACTTGATCATGGTGTATAAGCTTTTTGATGTGCTGCTTGATTCGCTTTGCCAGTATTTTATTGAGGATTTTTGCATCAATGTTCATCAAGGATATTGGTCTGAAATTCTCTTTTTTGGTTGTGTCTCTGCCAGGCTTTGGTATCAGGACGATGCTGGCCTCATAAAATGTGTTAGAGAGGATTCCTTCTTTTTCTATTGATTCAAATAGTTTCAGAAGGAATGGTACTAGTTCCTCCTTGTACCTCTGGCAGAATTCGGCTGTGAATCCGTCAGGTCCGGGACTCTTTTTGGTTGGTAAGCTATTGATTATTGCCACAATTTCAGAGCCTGTTATTGGTCTATTCAGAGATTCAACGTCTTCCTGGTTTAGTCTTGGGAGAGTGTATTTGTCAAGGAATTTATCTATTTCTTCTAGATTTTCTAGTTTATTTGCATAGAGGTGTTTGTAGTATTCTTTGATTGTAGATTGTATTTCTGTGGGATCGGTGGTAATATCCCCTTTTGCATTTTTTATTGCATCTATTTGATTCTTCTCTCTTTTCTTATTAGTCTTGCTAGCGGTCTATCAATCTTGTTGATCTTTTCAAAAAACCAGCTCCTGGATTCATTAATTTTTGAAGGGTTTTTTGTGTCTCTATTTCCTTTAGTTCTGCTCTGATTTTAGTTATTTCTAGCCTTCTGCTAGCTTTTGAATGTGTTTGCTCTTGCTTTTCTAGTTCTTTTAATTGTGATGTTAGGGTGTCAATTTTGGATCTTTCCTGCTTCTCTTGTGGGCATTTAGTACTATAAATTTCCCTCTACACACTGCTTTGAATGTGTCCCAGAGATTCTGGTATGTTGTGTCTTTGTTCTCATTGGTTTCAAAGAACATCTTTATTTCTGCCTTCATTTCATTATGTACCCAGTAGTCATTCAGGAGCAGGTTGTTCAGTTTCCATGTAGTTGAGCGGTTTTGAGTGAGTTTCTTAATCCTGAGTTCTAGTTTGATTGCACTGTGGTCTGAGAGACAGTTTGTGTTATAATTTCTGTTCTTTTACATTTGCTGAAGAGAGCTTTGCTTCCAACTATGTGGTCAATTTTGGAATAGGTGTGGTGTGGTGCTGAAAAAAATGTATATTCTGTTGATTTGGGGTGGAGAGTTCTGTAGATGTCTATTAGGTCCACTTTGTGCAAAGCTGAGTTCAATTCCTGGATATCCTTGTTAACTTTCTGTCTCGTTGATCTGTCTAATGTTGACAGTGGGGTGTTAAAATCTCCCATTATTACTGTGTGGGGGTTTAAGTCCCTTTGTAGGTCACTCAGGACTCGCTTTATGAATCTGGGTGCTCCTGTGTTGGGTGCATATATATTTAGGATAGTTAGCTCTCCTTGTTGAATTGATCCCTTTACCATTATGTAATGGCCTTCTTTGTCTCTTTTGATCTTTGTTGGTTTAAAGTCTATTTTATCAGAGACTAGGATTGCAACCCCCGCCTTTCTTTGTTTTCCATTTGTTTGATAGATCTTTCTCCATCCCTTTATTTTGAGTCTATGTGTGTCTCTGCACGTGAGATGGGTTTCCTGAATACAGCACACTGATGGGTCCTGACTCCTTAGCCAATTTGCCAGTCTGTGTCTTCAAATTGGAACATTTAGCCCATTGACATTTAAAGTTAATATTGTTATGTGTGAATTTGATACTGTCATTATGATGTTAGTTGGTTATTTTGCTCATTAGTTGATGCAGTTTCTTCCTCGCCTCGATGGTCTTTACAACTTGGCGTGTTTTGCAGTGGCTGGTCCTGGTTGTTCTTTTCCATGTTTAGTGCTTCCTTCGGGAGCTCTTTTAGGGCAGGCCTGGTGGTGACAAAATCACTCAGCATTTGCTTGTCTGTAAAGGATTTTATTTCTCCTTCACTTATGAAGCTTAGTTTGGCTGGATATGAAATTCTGGGTTTAAAATTCTTTTCTTTAAGAATGCTGAATATCAGCCCCCACTCTATTCTGGCTTGTAGAGTTTCTGCCGAGAGATCAGCTGTTAGTCTGATGGGCTTCCCTTTGTGGGTAACCCGACCTTTCTCTCTGGCCACCCTTAACATTTTTTCTTTCATTTCAACGTTGGTGAATCTGACAATTATGTGTCTTGGAGTTGCTCTTCTCGAGGAGTATCTTTGTGGCAGTCTCTGTATTTCCTGAATCTGAATGTTGGCCTGCCTTGCTAGATTGGGGAAGTTTTCCTGGATAATATCTTGCAGAGTGTTTTCCAACTTGGTTCCATTCTCCCCGTCACTTTCAGGTACACCAATCAGACGTAGGTTTGGTCTTTTCACATAGTCCCATATTTCTTGGAGGCTTTGTTCGTTTCTTTTTATTCTTTTTTCTCTAAACTTCCCTACTTGCTTCATTTCACTCATTTCATCTTTCATCACTGATACCCTTTCTTCCAGTTGATCGTATCAGCTACCAAGGCTTCTGCAATCTTCGCGTAGTTCTCGAAACTTGGCTTTCAGCTCCATCAGCTCCTTTAAGCCCTTCTCTGCTTTGGTTATTCTAGTTATCCATTCATCTAATTTTTTTTTCAAAGTTTTTAACTTCTTTGCTATTGTTTTGAATTTCCTCCCATAGCTCAGAGTAGTTTGATCGTCTGAAGCCTTCTTCTCTCAACTCGTCAAAGCCATTCTCCATCCAGCTTTGTTCCATTGCTGGTGAGGAACTGTGTTCCTTTTGAGGAGGAGAGGTGCTCTGCTTTTTAGAGTTTCTAGTTTTTCTGCTCTGTTTTTTCCCCATCTTTGTGGTTTTATCTACTTTTGGTCTTTGATGATGCTGATGTATAGATGGGTTTTTGGTGTGGATGTCCTTTCTGTTTGTTAGTTTTCCTTCTACCAGACAGGACCCTCAGCTGCAGGTCTGTTGGAGTTTGCTACAGGTCCACTCCAGACCCTGTTTGGCTGTGTGTCAGCAGTGGTGGCTGGCAGAACACCGGATTTTTGTGAGACCACAAATTCAGCTGTCTGATACTTCCTCTGGAAGTTTTGTCTCAGAGGAGTACCTGGCCGAGTGAGGTGTCAGTCTGTCCCTACTGGGGGGTGCCTCCCAGTTAGGCTGCTTGGGGGTCAGGGAACCACTTTAGGAGGCAGTTTGCCCATTCTCAGATCTCCAGCTGTGTGCTGGGAGAACCACTATTCTCTTCAAAGCTGTCAGACAGGGACATTTAAGTCTGCAGAGGTTCCTGCTGACTTTTTGTTTGTCTGTGCCCTGCTCCCAGAGGTGGAGCCTACAGAGGCAGGCAGGCTTCCTTGAGCTGTGGTGGGCTTCACCCAGTTCGAGCTTCCCGGCTGCTTTGTTTAGCTAAGCAAACCTGGGTAATGGTGGGCACCCCTCCCCCAGCCTCCCTGCCTCCTTGCAGTTTGATCTCAGTCTGCTGTGCTAGCAATCAGCGAGACTCCATGGGCATAGGAACCTCTGAGCCAGGTGCGGGACACGATCTCCTGGTGTGCCGTTTTCCAAGCCCATTGGAAAAGCACAGTATTAGGGTTGGACTGACCAGATTTTCCAGGTGCCATCTGTTACCCCTTTCTTTGACTAGTAAAGGGAACTCCCTGACCCCTTGCACTTCCCCAGTGAGGCAATGCCTTGCCCTGCTTTGGCTCATGCACAGTGCACTGCACCAACTGTCTTGCACCCACTGTTTGGGACTCCCTAGTGAGATGAACCCAGTACCTCAAATGGAAATGCATTAATCACCTATCTTCTGTGTCGCTCATGCTGGGAGCTGTAGACCGGCGCTGTTCCTTATTCATCCATCTTGGCTCCACCCCACGAGTGAATTCTAATAGATGTTTGGATATGATTGAAAAAATGCAAAGTCCTAAAGGTTTTCTAAAAATTCAATTTTCTATAAGGCTCCAATTTTTCTATGATGGTACTCCTACAGATTAATGAGAGGAGAAGGTGCTACAAGCATAGATATTTTCCAAAACTTTTGGTATCAAGAGCTCAATAAATCCTTCTGTGATAAACTGAATATTTGTGTCCCCTAAAAATTCATGCATTGAAATCCTAATCCCTTGTGTGATGTTATTAGGAGATGGGGCCCTTGGATGTAATTAGGTCATGAGGGTGGAGCCTTTACGAATTTGATTAGTGATATTATAAAAGAGAATCTAGAGAGCTCTCTAGCTCTCCACCATGTGAGTATATGAGAAGTTGGCTATCTGCCACCTGCAAAAAGGCCCTCACCTGTGA
The DNA here is from genome assembly GCF_028878055.3 of Symphalangus syndactylus. Classification (NCBI taxonomy): domain Eukaryota; kingdom Metazoa; phylum Chordata; class Mammalia; order Primates; family Hylobatidae; genus Symphalangus; species Symphalangus syndactylus. The sequence goes on along the minus strand of NC_072437.2, from coordinate 76,997,231 downwards.
AGACACCCTGGTCTGACTTCCAGCCTCCAGAATTGTGAGAAATTAATTTCTGTTCTTCAAAAACCGCCCAACCTATGGCATTTTGTTATAACAATGTGAATTAAGTCACCAAAATTTTGTCAATCATCATCAAATTCTATAGAAAATCTGTTGTTGATTTCTTTTAGAAGTTGAAGAAGCTAAATATAGACAATGTGGATATATTAAGCTTTCACTGATAGTTAAAATAATCCAGATAAACAGTGGATACATCAATGTTATTCTCAACTGATTTTGCTGATAAGATAGGTAAATAAATAGAAAGAGAGAGACAGAGAGAGAGAACATCCAAAAAGCAGGGAGGAGAAAGTTGGCCAACTTAAACTATAATATAAAATAGTGAAACCTATTCTTAGGCAATTTAGCTTAGGAAATCAACTAAACATTTGTAAAGGCTTGTTTACAATGTACAATCTTGCAATAATAGTGAGACCACATCCCTCACTAAATCCATGTTAAATTTCTTAGCATCTGTATTTGATTCCAACAAGAGACCTCTGGGCATCTAAACTAGCTTTATATTGACATTATTAAGGACTAAAAGCCTTTCATCAATTATATATTACCACCCAAAATAAAGTAGTAGATGGAGTACCCCTGAATTTGGAAGGCTTTGTAAGGACACAAGCATATCTTTCATTTGGGAGGATAATTTTGGAAAAAATAAATTCTTACTTTACATCCAAGTGTATATTATAATTGCTAAACCAAACAAAATGCTTTAGTACCTATCCTTTAGAGAACATTTTGTTTGAAGCTATTATTATCCAAAGCATTTAAAAGCAAATGGAAGGCATAATCATGGTATGTTAGGCAATTTGGTGAAGCCTGCAGAGGTGTCCCGCCTGGACATGCTCAGGCCCTCTCATGGTGTGATGAGATGGTGTCATGAGATGGTGTGTCTGAGATGGTGTGATCTCAGCCAGTCCCGGCTGGGCGTGGGACTCCCTAGGCCTGGGGCACACGCAGGTGTGCACCCAACTCACACACGTTCTCCATGAGCCCACGCTCCGGCCACACAGGCACACATGCCCGCACCCCATGCACACACAAGTATGAACGTGCTCACACACGGGAACCCCTGACATCCACGTGCGTGTGCAGACAGGCTTGGGAACAAGGGGACCATGTCCCCCTCCAGGGATCCCTTCAGGGTGCTGCAGCCTCACTTTAGTGAGGCAAACATTGACTGTTTGCCTTGCCATTGCCCCGACAACGGCGGTGCCGGCCCTGGCATGAGGCCCGGGTGTGTACTCTGGAAGGACAGGACAAAAGACCCTCTGTCCCCCTCTCCCAGCCTGCCTCTCTCTCTAAATAGAACCAGGACCTAGACCCAGGTGACCCTGGAGGGCCCAGGAAGAAGATACTGGAGTCCAGGGAGACTGGCCGCAGTGCACCACCAGGCGGCACCTCCACCCCACCTGCGGGTGCTCCCTCCTGCACCCCAAAGGCAGGGCGTGTTGGGGAAAGGGGACCCCGCATGAGGTCCAAGGCTGAGGAAAGGAGGGCCTGAGCATGTCCAGGCAGGACACCTCCTGTCCCACCACCAGCCCTGCTCACAGAAGCCCTGCAGACCCATGGGCTCCTGCCTGGGCCTAACCCCATAGCTGGGGGCACCTTACAGGGTCGGCTCACCCAACCCCACCCCATCCTTATTTCAGAGCCCTCTGCGGAGTCTCTCTGAGCTGTTTCTTTTGTTTCAGACGCAGTTTCGCTCTTGTTGTCCAGGCTGGAGTGCAATGGTGTGATCTCGGCTCACGGCAACCTCCGCCTCCTGGGTTGAAGCGATTCTCCTGCCTCGGCCTCCTGAGTAGCTGGGATTACAGGCATGCACCACCATGCCCAGGTAATTTTGTATTTTTTAGTAGAGACAGGGTTTCTCCATGTTGGTCAGGCTGGTCCCAAACTCCCGACCTCAGGTGATCCACCCGCCTCGGCCTCCCAAAGTGCTAGGATTACAGGGATGAGCCACCGCACCCAGCCGATTGAGCCATTTCAAAAATGGGGAAACTGAGGTAAGGGAGTGCTTCTGCTCTCAGAGCCTGAAACCATGGCTTCTTGGGGTCCCACACGCCCCCCTCGGGGACAGAGGTAGATGCAGGCTGGCCTGGACCTGGGCATCAGAGCCCCGGCCCAGCAGCTCTCAGATGATCCAGGTCCTGCAGACACCACTGACTCAGCTGTCACAGCCCTGCCTCCCATCACCCTCCTAGAGCCTGAGGGGAGGTCCAGGGTCTCTATGCTCCTACAGGGCTTATTATCCCAGACCCAGGGAGGGAGCCCAGGCCAGAACAGGGAGCAGGGCTGGGGTCTTCCTGCTGGGGTCTCAGTTCTTCCCGGCCAGTGGCTGCTGCCTGACCCTGCAGCCTGATCCCCACTGGGCCCCAGTCCCCTGGCCAGACAGCCCTGCCGGCGTGTGATCTAATCTCTCCTAGGTCTCCCCTAAGCCTCTCAGACAAAACCCAGGCCATTCCACAGACCCGAGTTCAAGGCCCACTCCCCCAACCAAAGCCACAGGGGACTCCAGCCACTCAAACCCAGCCGCCTGTGCACCCTGCCCCCCGAATCCACCTGCCTGTCCTGCTCCTCAGAAGTGCCTTCAACTCCAGGCCCCCGAGGAAGCCACTTAATTCTCCACACCTGGCTCCCATCATCTGGGCAGATGAGGCCCAGCTTCCCGCTTCTGCCAGCCTCCGCGTGGCTGGGGGCTGCTGGGCCTCATTCCACCTGGGGAAGCAGAGCCTGGGGTGCAGGGGCCCTCGTGCTCACTCACACCCCCACTCACACCACAGCCCCTCCAAATAGAGGGCGGCACAGAGCTGGGGCAGAGTGTTGAGGAGGTGGAGGGGTTCCATGGAGGAGAAGCCTGGCCATGTTGCTACCCGTGTTCCCATGTCCCAGCCCATGTGAGCAACGTCTCAGCTGAGGTGTGTGTCCCTGGGCCTGGGGCATGAGATGGAGCCCAAGCTCCTCCTTGGACCTGGGCTTCCGATGGGTCCAGGGCCCTCACTCCAGCTCCACAGACCCCCTCCACCAAGCCATAGGGGAGGCGAGGCTTGGAAGCACACATTGGTGCAGAGACCCCAGAAGTTCGTGTGCACACGTTTCCTCAGGTCCACCCCTAAGGGCAACAAGTCCAGGCCCCAACAGCCCCATAAAGGCCCTCACTCTTCTCACAGCTCATGCCCAACACATGGAGTGCGGCTGGGTGCGGGACTCCCTAGGCCTGGGGCACACGCAGGTGTGCACCCAACTCACACACGTTCTCCACGAGCCCACGCTCCGGCCACACAGGCACACATGCCCGCACCCCATGCACACACAAGTATGAACGTGCTCACACACAGGAACCCCTGACATCCACGTGCGTGTGCAGACAGGCTTGGGAACAAGGGGACCACGTCCAGGGATCCCTTCAGGGTGCTGCAGCCTCACTTTAGTGAGGCAAACATTGACTGTTTGCCTTGCCATTGCCCCGACAATGGCGGTGCCGGCCCTGGCACAAGGCCCAGGTGTGTACTCTGGGAACATCATCTCTGCAGAGCTGGGCCCCTGGAGGATCACTCTGACTGAGCTCTCCCTGGCTAGGGGCCTGTGGGAGAGAGTGGGGGTGCAGAGTAAGCATCTCCTGGTGTCTCCCCTAAAACCCAGCGCTGGAGAGAAGCCCCGCCGGCCCCTGGCCTCTGACCCAGCAGAGCTGAGGACATGGAGGCCTCTGGGCCCCTTCTCCGTCTCCTCCCTTTCCCCTACTCCAGGATATGAGTCATTCGGGCCCCCTCCCCATGACCTCACCTCCTCACTATTCCACAGCTGGGCTCCGTTCTGGGAACTGAAAGGTGGGCAGCTCTCCTGGGGTGGGGTGGGGGCCTCTGGCCTGTGAAAGGCGCCCCCCACAGCCAGCGGCCCAGGCCCCTTGGCATGCACTGCGAAGCTGTCAAGACTCTGGGATGGCCGACCCCGCCCGTAGCCCTGGCTCAACCCCGTGCAGCTGGGAGGGATTTGGTGTTCCTGCACAAATGCAATTAGGCGATTTCCTGTCTGTTCTGGCTCCGAAGCCCAAGGTTCAGCCCAAGGGGCCAGGCGGTGGGGGGGCTCCATCCACCTCCCACCCCAGCACACCCCCGCACCCTCACAGTCCCAGGCTCCACTTCGGGGCCTGGCCCTCAGCCAGGGACACCAGTATGCACAGAACCCTGACGGATGCCTCGTTCTGAGTGGAGCTCCCCAAGCTCAGGTCTGTTCCTGTCGGCCTCATCCACTGCCAACCACCCCCGACTCGGGACACTGGCCCTTCTTCTCCTTCCTCCACAGACCCCCCCCACCTCTACCTCCCAGTCCCCACTGAGGGCCTGACAACGCCCATCTTCGGCCCAGCACTCCCAGCTACCCACCGCCGTCCTCCTCCTGCCTGGAAGTGCAGACGCTTCCAGAATGGGTGTCCGGCTGGGTCCCCGTCCCGACTCTGCCCCCTGCAGGCAGCTCCTGTGGCTGCCCAACCCAGCTGTCCTGAGCCCAGAGGTCGGCTGGAGAGGGTCAGTCCTCTCTGGGGTCCCGGGGAGTGAGGAGGCTCTGGTGAAGAGCAAGGGATGCAGGATGTCAAGGGAAGGGGGAGCTTCTCCTCCAGGCCTGACCACAGGTCTCCTGGACACCACAGGGAGCTGGCAGGAGGCCTGGGGAGTTGGGCTGGGCCTTCCACCAGGGTGGCTCAGGACTCCCTGCACAGCACTGAGGTCTCTGGTCCCCTCATGAGCCCAGCCTCCCCTGGGGTCATACACTTGACCCCTCAAGTCACTGCAGAGCCCAAGAGTGGAGAGACACAGCACCGTGTGCCGGGAAAAGGTGCCCACAGGGGCCCTTCATGGCTGAGGCTTCCAGAGGGTAGTGGGACAGCAACCCTGCTCCCCGCCAGCCGCCTACCACAGCGTTCATGATACAGCTTCAGAGTGTGGGTCAGGGTCTATCTGGGAAGCCAGGGCAAAGGCGGTGGCAGCTGGCAGCACCCATACCCACAGCTGGGGCACTGCTCACATGAGCCCCCATCAGCAGGCCCCTTGGTTGTGCCCACACGCAGGGGTCCTGCCCCAGGGAGGGGGTAGTCCAGGGAGGGGCTCGAGGGTGTGGCACAGGCCAGCTGTCACTCCTCCCTGGAGAGGCAGCTGGGGACGCAGCTGGGAGGGGAGCCAGGAGCAGAGACAGCCTGGGACCAGCAGGTGGGTTACAGGTGGGGCAGCAGGAGGGGCACACGCCGTCTGCCTGGGGCTGGGGTGTAGAGACGGAAACCTGCCCCACAACGCCTGGTGCTGGCCCAGCCTCCCCCCAGGGCCTCTAGCACCTTCCCAGTTGTGTCTGCACCCTCCTGGACATGGCGGGGGAGGATGGGGGTCAACCCCTTTCCTTGTAGTCCCGCGCCAGTGGGCGAGAGAGACGCCCCAGTGAGCAGGACCCTAGCCTCTCTGCCTGGAGAGGCCAGGTGATGAGCCACCCGGAGCGGGAGGAGGCCTTGAACTTGGGTATGAAAGATGAGCAGGGGTTTGCTGGGCCGGGTGCAGGCAAGAGCTAATGCAGGAAGGCAGAGAGCAGGAGCGCTTTAGAGGGAGTGGCTCTGTGCAGCCGGAGCCAGATGGGTGAATCTCACTCAGGAGGAAGCAGTGGGACCCTCTCTGCTCACGCTGGGTCCCCTGCCTCCCGCTAGGATCCCCACACCCAGCTCCTTCTGGGCCTCTGCCGCACAGATCAGGTCTGGAAGGCTCCCTGGAGGAGGCAGCGCCTGGACTTGGACATCGGCCTGCAGAGCGGGCTTCCCTCACAACCCTGGGAAGACAGAACTCCTCAGCGGGTTGATGTGGGGGAGGGCGGAGCCTCCCTCCAAGGAACCAGCCCAGTGCTGGGGGCGACACAGAGAGCCAGAAGCTGGCAGGGACGGGAGGCTCTGTCCCCCAGGGGCTTTACATGCCGAAGCACCCCTGGCCGAGCTGGGACCCAGGGTCAGCCCAGGCAGGCCGTGAGAAAGGAGACTGTAGGCCCCACCCCATCACACAGGGAGGAGGTGCTGTGCCCGCTGGGGGGGCAGCTGCCCCTCTCTGGGCCCTTTGGAAGGGAAGAGGCTTGGTGAGGTAGAAAGCCCAGCCCCAGCCAGCAGCGTTGCCTTCTCAGAGTGGCAGCCCTTTGTAACCCAGGGGGTCCCTGCAGGGCCTCTCCTTGTTTTCTCACCACGGGGCAGCATTTGGAGGCCTCTTGAGGGACCCCCTAGATGCTTCTACTCAGAGCCCCCAAAGCCAAGGAGCCTCCACTCCCCTGTCTGCAGCCTCCCCTGCCGGTTCTCACTACCCAGGGTTCAGTGGCCTGGGGGCTGATGGAGAGGGTCGCCTCTGCCAAGGCCTCTCCCGGCGCCTCCCTGGCTCATCCAGCCCACCTCCTTCCCACGCTGGCTCAGGCAAAATGCTCTGGTCACTAGGAGCCCTTCCTGACCAGCCCCGGCTCCTTCTTGCCTTCGCCCCACCTGGCCTCCCCTGGAGCCCTGGCCTGGGTGCTGGGCCTGCTGGGTCCAGAGCCCACCCCGCCCTGAACAACCCCGAGCCTCAGCCACCCTCAGTTCTTACCCTTTCACAGCTGAGAAGCGGAGCCTGGGCCTGAGGTCTCCTGTGCGCCTCTCTGCGCCTGCGCCGGCGCTGTGGGCCTCTCTGCGCCTGCGCCGGCGCTGTGGGCCTCTCTGCGCCTGCGCCGGCGCTGTGGGCCTCTCTGCGCCTGCGCCGGCGCTGTGGGCCTCTCTGCGCCTGCGCCGGCGCTGTGGGCCTCTCTGCGCCTGCGCCGGCGCTGTGGGCCTCTCTGCGCCTGCGCCGGCGCTGTGGGCCTCTCTGCGCCTGCGCCGGCGCTGTGGGCCTCTCTGCGCCTGCGCCGGCGCTGTGGGCCTTTGCGAGGGCGGAGCTGCGTTCGCCTCAGCACACATACGGAGAGCATCGCCAGGGCGGAGCTCAGTTCTCCTCTGCACAGACTTCGGAGATAAAGCGAAGGCAGAGCAGTGTTCTCCTCAGCACAAACCCGGGAGGGCCAGGGGCACCGCGAGGGCGGAGCTGCATTCTGCTCAGCACAGACCTTGGGGCACTGCCTCGCTTTGGGACAACTCGGGGCCGCATCGACGGTGAATAAAATTCTTCCTGTTTGCAGCCGTATTTGCGGTTGGTGGCAGCGATGGACACTGCAGCCAGCCAGAACGTAGAAAGGCGTCGGGGTAAGTGCGCTATCCAGGCTGCACTGCGGGTGGCCTGGGACGGGTTGGGGGCCCTATCTCAGGCGTCACTGCCCGCCTTGGGTGGCTGGTTGGGTGTGCTATCTGGGGCTGTGCTGCCTGCACGGGGGCGGGGGGGGCGGTTTGGGGGCCCAAACCGGGGCTGCACTGCCCTTGGCGGGGAGCCGGTTGGGGGCACTATCCCAGACTATATTGCTGGCAACAGTGAGGTGGGCTAAGTGTGCTATCCGGGGCTGCACTGCGTGGCTGTTGGGGGGGGTGGCGGTTTTGGGTTGAGGGCGCTATGGGGTGCTGCAATGCCCATGGTGTGGGGAGGTGGGGCGGTTTGGGTGTGTTGGGTGTGCTATTGTGGGGGGGGCGACACTGCTGGTGGTAGGGGGCAGGGTGGGTTGGGGGCCATATCAGGGGCTGCGCTGATTGCTTTAGCTGGGATTTCCAGTACTATGTTAAACAACAGTGGTGACAGTGGGCATTCTTATCATGTTCGAGATCTTAGAGGAAAAGCTTTCCATTTTTCCCCATTCCATATGATCCTAGCTGTGGGTGTCTTTCCTGAAGTTTTTATTATGTTGCGGTATGTTTCTTCTGTACTCGTTTCTTTGAGGATTTATAGCATGAAGGGATGTTGAATTTCATCAAATGCTTTTTCAATTTCAGTTGACATGATCGTACTGTTTTTGTCGTTTATTTGGTTGATATGATGTATCACATTGTATGTTGAGTGACCCTTGCATCCCAGGGATACATCCCACTTGATCATGATGAATTATCTTTTTAATGTATTACTGAATTTGATTCACTGGTATTTTGTTGAGGATTTTTGCATCAATATTAGAGATACTGGCCTGTAGTTTCCTTCTTTGATGGCTTTGTCTGATTTTGGTATCACAGTAATAATGGTCTCATAGAATAACTTTGGAAGTATTCCCTCCTGTTTTTCAAAAATAGTTTGAGTAGGATTCGTACTAGGTCTTTAAATTGTTTGGTGTGAAGCCAGCAGCAGTGAAGACATCAGTTCCTGGGCTTTTCTTTACTGGGAGACTTTTTCTGATGGGTTCAATCTCATTACTTGTTACCAATCTGTTCTGGTCTTGGATGTTTTCATTATTCAGCCTAAGTAGGTTGTTTTAATCTAGGAATTTGCCAATTTCTACTAGGCTTTCCAATTTATTGGCATATAATAGCCAGTTATGATCCTTTGAATTTCTGAAGTATTAGTTGTAATGTCTCCTTTTTTTTTAATCTGTTGATTTTATTTATTTGAATCTTGTCTCTTTTTTCTTAGTTAGCCTGGTTAAAAGTTTGTCGATTTTGTTTAGCTTTCCAGAAAACCAACTTTTCATTTAATCTTGTGTGTTTTTTATTTCAATTTTATTTCTGCTACGATCTTATTTCTTTTCTTATTTTCGGTTTAGTTTGTTTTTACTTTACTAGTTCTATAAGATGTATTGTTTATTTGAAGTTTTTCTTTTGTTTGGTTGGTAGGCACTTATAGCTATAAATCTCTGCCTTTGTACTGCTTTCTGCGTAAAAAGTTTTGGTATGCTGTGTTTTCATTACCCTTTGTTTCATGAAATTTTTGAATTTCTGTCTTAGTATCTTCATTGACCCACTAGTCATTTATTCAGGAGGGTAGTGTTTAACTTCCATGTGATTGTATTGTTTCCAAAATTACTTTTCTTATTGATACCTAGTTTTATTCCTTTGTAGTCAAAGAAGATGGCCACAGAGACAGCAGTGTGGTCAGAGTGGTAGGAGCCAGCCATCAGTGAGAGCTGCTCCGTGCCTGGCTACTGGGTGCTAGAGCCTGCGGCCCACTGGCTTGCCTCACTGTGGTTGGTGGTGGTGGTGACAAAGACTGCAGCACGACCAGAGTGGTAGGACAGGGGCTATCCAGGGCTGCACCTTTCGCAGTGTGGGGTTGGTTGGGGGCACTATCCAGGGTGTCATTGCCTGCATTAGGGGTACTGGTTGGTAGCACTGTACAGGGCTGCACTGCCCAAGGCAGGGAGGGTGGGTTTATGGGTGCTTTCTGGGGCTGCAATGCCCATGGAGGAGGACAGGTTAGGCACTATCGGGTATACGCTACTGGTGGCATTGGAGGATGGAGGTAGGGGGCGCTATTGAGGGCAGGACTAGCCGTGGAGGGGGAGCGAGTTCGATGCTATCAGGGGCTGCACTGCTGGTGGTGGTCAGCAGAGTTGGCATCCAAGGAAGGAGTGGTTCTCCTCTCCGTGACTCCACACTCCAGAGGGCGACCTACTCTTGGTCATACTGGAGTGCAAGCGCGCAGTGTTTGCATGGGAATCTTGAGCATGGCAGAGCCCCCACACCCACCTGTTCCTGGGCCTGTGCACTCTGAGTCTGTGCCTCAGAGGCTGCCAGGCACCCCTGGGGACACCACGGGGGACAGGGCCCTGTGCGTGGAGGCGTCTGGAACAGGAATTGGCACCTGGGTGCAGAGGGCTGGCTGGGTCTGAATTTTTCTGCTTCTGCTCCCCAAGGAGTGCAGCCCCAGTGGGCCCAATGTTTCCTGTGGAGTGGGGAGCTGGGTGCTGTGGTGACTCCAGCACCCACCCCAGACCCCAGTTCCCGGCTAGCTTGGGCCAAAAGGTGAGGCTGAACTTCGGAGGGTGGGTGTGAGTGCCTTTGCTGAAACTGGCCCCTGCCACCCAGTGGCCGGCATGACAAGTTGAGGCTCTAACCCTTCCACCCCTCACATCTTCCTCTAGGCTTTTCTGTCTTTGCCTGCCCAGCTGCTCCATGCCAGGAGGAGGAGAAGACACCTAGAGCCTGCGACACCACAGCTCGCCTCACTGCGGGTGGGTGGCAGCGACGGAGACTGTAAGTGTGCCGGAGCGGTAGGAGAGCGGCCGCGCTAGGAGGGCAGGCGGCTGCAGCCAGGGTTGGGGGTCAGGCTTACAGTGATGGACGGGCTGCAGCAGTGGCCAGATGTAGGAGCCTTGTAGGGAGGGCTGGTGCATTGGCAATGGGCCTGGCCTTGCCTTGCCCCTGCCATGGATCTGGCCCTGTACTGCCCTGTCTTGCCCTGTACCTGCCCTACTGTTACTTGGACTGTCTCAGCCCTGTCCTGCTCTGGTCCCATCCTGACCCTGTCTTGGCCCTGTGCTACCCTGTCCCTGCCCTGGTCTTGCCTTGGCACTGGCCCTGCCCTGAACCTGCACTGGCCTGGGCTTGGCTCTGGCCCTGGCTCTGGCCCTGCCCCTTGTCCTGACCCTGGTCCTGTCATGGCACTGGCCCTGCCAATGGTCATGGTCCTGCTCCTGTTCTAGCCCTGACCTGGCCTTGGACATATTCTGGCCCTGCTTTGGCCCATCCCTACCCTGGCCCCACCATGGGCCTGCCTGTTCTGCCCTCTCCTGGCACTGACCTTGCCCTGTCATGGCCCAGTGGTGCCATTGCCCTGCCTTACCCTGCGCTGGTTGTGCCTTGGCCCTGCTTGGTGCTAGCTGCTTCCTGGACCTGCCCTGACCCTGCCTTGGCTTTTGCCCTGCCTTCACTATGGCCTGGCCCTGGCTCTAGCCCTGGTCCTGCCATATCCCTGGCCCTGCCCTTATCCAGGCCCTGCCCCTGCTGCTGCCCTGGCCCTGGCCTGGAACCTGGTCCTGTCAAGGACCTGCCCTGACTCTGCCATGGCCCTGGCCCTGTTCTGCCTTGGTCCTGGCCCTGACCCAGACCCTTTCCTGGCTCTGCCCTGGCCTTTTCCTGGCCCTGAGCTGGCAGCGGTCTGCCCCTGGTCTTGCCATCAGCCTGCCGTACTGTGCTCTGGATGTGTCATCACCCTGCCCTGGCCCTACTCTGCCTTTGACCCTGCCCTGGCCTTACCTTGGCCCTCACCCTAGTCTTCACTAGGCCCTGCTCTGGAGCTGGCCCTAGCCCAGACCTGGCCCTAACCCTGGCCCTGGTCTTGGTCCTGCCATAGCCCTGGCCCTGAAGTGGACTTGGAGGTGTCCTGGCCCCGGCGTGACATGGCTCTCCATTGGCCTGTCCCTGCCCTGCCCCTACCAGCGCCTTCCTGCCCTGCCCTGCCCTGACTCATCCCTGGCTCAGCCCTGGCCCAGCCTTGGCCTTGGCATTGCCCCTGGTCCTGCCATATTTCTTTCCCTGTCCCTACCCTGGTCTTGGCCCTGACCCTTACCTTGCTCTGGCTCTGCCCTTGCCCTAACACAGCCCCTGGCCCTGTCATGGCCCTGGCCCTTCCCTGCTTGAGACCTTGCCCTGGTTCTCCCCTGGCCCTGACCCTGAAATGCCTGGCCCCACCCCACCCTGGCCTTGCACTGCTCTGGCCCTTGCCCTGACTCTGGTCCTGTCACTGGCCTAGCTCCAGACCTGTTGCTGGTCTTACCATGGCCCAGACCCTGCTTTGGCCCTGCCCTGACACTGTCCTGGACCCTGGCTGTGCCAAGATCCTGCACTGTCCTTGCCTTTGTTTTGCTCCTGCCCCAAACCTGGTCCTGCCCTGGCCCTGGGCCTGCCCTGGCTGTTCCCTGGCCGTGCCCAGGTCTTGGCACTGGCCTGGCCCTGCCCTGTCTTGGCCCTATGCTTTCCTGGCCCTGCCTTGCCTGCCCTGGCCCTGCCTTGGCCCTAGCCTGGCTTTGACCCTGCCCTGGCCCTACCTTGGCCTTCACCCTAGCCTCACCTGGGCACCGTGTTGGACCTGGCCACAGCACAGACCTGGTTGTGGCCCTGGCCCTGCCATGGCCCTGTCCCAGACCCTAGCCCTGCCAGGTACCTGTCCTGGCCCTGCTCTGGGCCTGGCTTTGTCCCTGGTTCTTAGATGACCCTGGCCCTGCCCCGCCCTTGCCCTTGCCCTTGCCCTGGCACTGGCCTTGGACATGTCCGTGGTCCTAACCCTGGCCCTGCCCTGGAGCTGCCACTGTCTTGGCCCTGCCCCGGTCCTGGCTCTGCCCCAGCCCCAGCCATAG